>NC_054558.1:1077526-1115026 GCF_017654505.1 Polyodon spathula | reverse complement strand
ATAATTTAAAAGACTGCTGACGATATATAAACTAATCAACCGGAGCGCTGTTGCTATGTGACCTGTGTTTGAATGCATTTGGCGATGTTTCTGACTCGTTTAGTGAGGGTGACGGTCCGGTCTGGTCTGTGACCCGATGTCAATGTCTCGAGGGGACCCGGTCTTTAACTCAGGCACTGTATAGAATATGTCGAGGCAACTGTTTGAAGTTCTGGAGGTGGCGGTTTTGAGGCCTAAATATCGTCTCACGTTTGACTGTTTCTGTATGCTGTTCTCCAAGTGACGCGTCCCTGCCAACACTGCACAGTGACGTGACCTCACCAACACTCCACAGTGACGCGTCCTCACCAACACTCCACAGTGACGCGTCCTCACCAACACTCCACAGTGACGCGTCCCTGCCAACACTCCACAGTGACACGACCTCACCAACACTCCACAGTGACGCGACCTCACCAACACTCCACAGTGACGCGCCAACACTCCACAGAGACCAACACTCCCTGCCAACACTCCACAGTGACACGACCTCACCAACACTCACAGTGACACGACCCCACCAACACTGCACAGTGCGACCCCACCAACACTCCACAGTGACACGACCTCACCAACACTGCACAGTGACACGACCTCACCAACACTCCACAGTGACGCGTCCCTGCCAACACTGCACAGTGACACGACCTCACCAACACTCCACAGTGACGCGTCCCTGCCAACACTGCACAGTGACACGACCTCACCAACACTCCACAGTGACGCGTCCTCACCAACACTCCACAGTGACGCGACCTCACCAACACTCCACAGTGACGCGACCTCACCAACACTCCACAGTGACGCGACCTCACCAACACTCCACAGTGACGCGACCTCACCAACACTCCACAGTGACGCGACCTCACCAACACTCCACAGTGACGCGACCTCACCAACACTCCACAGTGACGCGACCTCACCAACACTCCACAGTGACGCGTCCTCACCAACACTCCACAGTGACACGACCTCACCAACACTGCACAGTGACACGACCTCACCAACACTCCACAGTGACGCGTCCCTGCCAACACTGCACAGTGACGCGACCTCACCAACACTCCACAGAGACGCGTCCCTGCCAACACTGCACAGTGACGCGTCCTCACCAACACTCCACAGAGACGCGTCCCTGCCAACACTCCACAGTGACGCGACCTCACCAACACTCCACAGAGACGCGTCCCTGCCAACACTCCACAGTGACGCGTCCCTGCCAACACTCCACAGAGACGCGACCTCACCAACACTCCACAGTGACGCGTCCCTGCCAACACTCCACAGTGACGCGTCCTCACCAACACTCCACAGTGACGATTCCCTGCAATATGATCAGCCACTGCGTATCCTACTGCCGACTTTTTGAGACAATATTGACCACGAGACAGTTCAGTTTATATTAACAATGTACACAATCGTTTTTTTTTAATTTACTTTTATTTTCTAATTATATTTATTTCAGTTTTACACTAAAATATTGAGTTATCATACCTAATATTAGATTCACTGTCAGATCTTTCAACACTTAAATAACATATTAATTACACTGCTTTGGTTTAAAAAGCCACGTCGTTCTATATTTGAAACAGAGATAAACGCGCATTGAAGCATTATCTCGTGAAAGCAAATTAAACCCGACCAGCCATCTCGAAATGGTTTACCAGGTCCACACACCTCCACAAATTGGGCGGGAATGGTAAACGTATTAATAAAATCTTAATTTTTATGTAGTGCAGGATGGAGCACAAGGAGGTGAAGTGATTTACGCAGGATCACACGCAGTGAGTGGCAGAGATGGGATTTGAACCAGTGACCAGCTGGTTACAAACGCTGGACTTTAACCACTGGACCACACTGCACTGCTTCTCGTTTAATTTTCAGCCATCTGATTGGCCAAATTAGTACGTGTAATAATATGAATTACATCACGAACTAAAGTCAAATCAGATCGTGTATTAAATAATGCGTTTTTGACCCGAATGGCCTTCCATACACTTATGCCAGGTAATAAACGCAGGGTTAGCCTTTCTCATCTTAATGTCTACAGACAGGAGATCCACAAGAGCAGCCAAACGCCTGAGTACTAATACATTTCCCAGGGTCTCAATCTGCACATTTATACCTACAATGAATACATAAAGACAGAAGCACCAGAGCACGGACACGCGCTCTTCAGCGCCAGGGACTTTAGATTCAGAACCAAGGACAGCTGCCTTGTGTCCCGAACCCAACACCGTGACAGCTTCCTGTTGCAAAACTCTCTGCAAGCTCGACATATCATCATCATCATCATCATCATCATCATCATCATAATATTAATAGTGGTATATTGTTTTGTGTTTTTTTTTATATCTGTGCTGTATTGAACTTTGTCTCTAGCGAATATATTCTAGCCTGGCGTTTGAAAGCAGGTAATTACAGTGTACATCGCATCCTGCATGTGTTAATCAAAGATTAGGAATGATGCGAGTCTACACGTAGCAACAGAAAGAGAGGCGCTCCCATTTTAAATCACTGCTTTTATTGTACGGAATATTATTTGAATTTTAACAACCTTACCCCTTTGCCTTGATTCCTGATCTTAGCCGACATTTTAATCTTGCCTTCACATTCCGAACCTATTAAAAAAAAAAAAAAAATCTCTAAACAAGAACAGAACAGCTTGTATAGCACCGCATTCCAATCAGAAACGGTTCCCTGTTTCATATTCACCTTTGTACAGCGCGCATCTGTAATGAGTTTGCGATTGTCAGGCTTAAGGTAGTTTGTGCACCATTTTTAAAGATGCCAGTGATAGCTATAAAGGAAAGTATTTTCATTTAAACAGCTGTTCTAAAAGTCGATATGCAATGTGCGTTTGCACAAAATAATCCACGGAGAGGTTTGGTATTGTCCAGCTGTCACAAATACCTTACATATCGTTCCTATTATAAATGCAGTTTATATAGTTCTGTTTCTATATATATATATACAACAAGTGTCTACAGAATGAAAGACGAGCTAGCACGCACGCACAGATAGCCACACACAAAGACGCGCACCGAAAGAAGCCACACATATTTGGAAATGCGTTACCGGCAGCTAGCAAGCAACAATGAAACACCAAACATGCATTTCAAGTGTAACGATGTAGCATTGCTTTCCGAAAAGGATCCGAAACGATCACTCTTGATTGTAACGGGCACAGCGTTTTTATTAGGGTGGGGGTGCATGTATATCTGTCACTGAGTATGCGCGCTAGAAAAGTGTTTTTTTTTCGGAATTATTATTTATCTAAGCATTCACTTGGTCCAGTTTGGACATTATCTTGCAAGGGGCGCGTCTGCGCGGCGGTGGGGTGGACGGGGGGAGGGGGGTTGTCTCTGCAGCCCGAGTCTAGCCTCTGTGTTTGTGTCTGGTTCATTTCGGATTGGGCGATGAAAAAATAGTGTGCCAAGCGTTCGCGCACGGTGGGCGGGAATTGGGTTGTTTATAAACCCGGTGTGCGCGCCGTGGGCGGGAATACAAGACTGTGAAACTGAAGTCAGACAGACAGAGAGAGATAGAGAGAGAAAAGGAGAGAGAGGAGGACGCGGAGACAGAAGCAGCGGTGGCTGGAGCTTGTAGGAGGAAGCGCGACTTCCCCTGCCCCTCCATCCCCAGCACCTGTATGGAGGACCATCTCAGCCTCCTGCACTCGCCTCCGCCTTCTATTACCAAGCATGGGAAAAACAACAACATAGTAAACCCCGGCTACACCGAGGCCGAGCAGGACACCATGACAGTGATCACATGTGATAACATGTTGGAGGAAACGACAGGGCTCCCAGGACTCCACTCCTTGGACCGCTACGAGTCAGGCAACGAGTGCTGCGAGAGGGTCGTCATCAACATCTCGGGTCTGCGCTTCGAGACCCAGCTCAAAACTTTATCCCAGTTCCCCGAGACCTTGCTTGGGGACCCCAAGAAGAGGATGCGCTACTTTGACCCCCTACGGAACGAATATTTCTTCGATAGGAACAGGCCGAGTTTTGATGCCATTCTCTATTACTATCAGTCCGGCGGGCGCATTAGGAGACCCGTTAATGTTCCCATTGACATTTTCTCAGAAGAAATCCGGTTTTATGAACTAGGAGAGGAAGCAATGGAGAAATTCCGTGATGACGAAGGGTTTATCAAAGAGGAAGAGCGCCCTTTGCCTACAAATGAGTTCCAACGGCAGGTGTGGCTATTGTTTGAATACCCCGAGAGCTCAGGGCCAGCTAGGGGCATCGCTATAGTCTCTGTGCTGGTCATTCTAATCTCCATCGTTATATTTTGCCTGGAAACTTTGCCCGAGTTCCGGGATGACAAGGACTACCGCGCTCCTCTAGAGCCGGTGATAAATGGAACCTCTCCTTACCTGAGCAGCACGTTCACAGACCCCTTCTTTGTTGTGGAGACGCTCTGCATCATCTGGTTCTCTTTCGAACTGCTGGTAAGGTTTTTTGCTTGCCCCAGTAAAGCCACCTTTTCCAAAAACATCATGAACATTATAGACATTGTGGCGATCATCCCCTATTTTATCACCCTGGGCACGGAACTGGCCGAGAGGCAGGGGAACGGGCAGCAGGCCATGTCCTTGGCCATCCTAAGGGTCATCAGGCTGGTCCGGGTCTTTCGGATCTTCAAGCTCTCCCGGCACTCCAAGGGGCTGCAGATTCTGGGGCAGACCCTCAAGGCCAGTATGCGGGAGCTGGGGCTTCTGATCTTCTTCCTTTTCATCGGGGTCATCCTCTTCTCCAGCGCGGTCTATTTCGCAGAAGCTGACGACCCTTCGTCGGGCTTTAGCAGCATCCCGGATGCCTTCTGGTGGGCAGTGGTTACCATGACGACTGTCGGCTACGGAGACATGCACCCGGTAACCGTAGGAGGGAAAATCGTCGGGTCACTGTGTGCGATTGCTGGCGTGTTAACCATTGCCTTGCCGGTGCCGGTCATTGTCTCCAACTTTAACTATTTCTACCACCGGGAGACGGAGGGTGAGGAGCAGGCGCAGTACTTGCGCGCTGGCAGCTGTGAGCACCTGTCCTCTGAAGAGGAGCTCAGAAAGGCTCCCAGCACTTCCTCTTTGAGTAAATCGGAATACATGGTGGTCGAGGAAGGGCTGAACAGCGCGTTCAAACAGCCTTTCAAGAGCAGCAACTGCACTCAAAACAACCAGAACTGCGTGACCGGCAAAAAAATCTTCACCGACGTTTAAAAACCAGTGAAACACGAAGAAGCGCTCTTAAAAACAATACTACCACTACTACTGTTAGTAATCGTGACGTGTCAGTGCAAGTATGTTGTGTGGAGGCAACGTCATAGGTATAGTAAACGTGTCCTGTTTCGTGGTCAAGTTCATTCGCTCTAGAATAACAAAATAGACTCGAGTTGTTTGCTAGTTCATAATTAGGAACGGCTGTCTCTGTGAGCAGGCCAATGACATCAGCTTTCCTTGTGTTTCCTTTAACTGGCAGAGGCGCTGTGTGTAATTCAAACCGTAGTCTAATGTTCAAATTGAGTATTTAGTCTGTTGTGTATGTTTAAAAAATAAGTATTCAAATGAAATACAACGCAAAAGATTAATGTGCGTAAATAAAACAAATACGCGATAATAGATGTGTGTTTATTACCATAACGTGAGCGCTGCGATTTATTAATGTTAGAAAATGATTGTTAATCGGGAAAGACAAGTCGTGTATTTCAACAAAACTGAAATATAAGGACAGGCAGAAGAGCCCCTTCGAATCTGAAATGGAGACGTGCGTTAAATACTGTGTCTTCAGATGCCTGGTGAAATGCAATCTAATTATCGTACCGCTATTTACATGAAGCGCATCTATTTCTATACGCCGTCATGACTCGGATACGTTTTTGAATGAAGAGACTGGATTGCGACAGGGAATACTACAGGAAAAGCTGCAGGCTGTGCCGTTCACTGTGGACAGATCTGAGGTGAACGTCTCGAGAATAAAGATGAGTCAAACCAAACCACTTCATGCGGATGCTACTAATTCTGCCTGCAGTCTCCATAGCAACCACCGTTTCCCAGGTAACCCCTTCTAATGTTGCCATGGCATCCCTCTGCGTTTCCACGGCAACCTCCCAGATGGCTCTAAAGCCTTCAAAAAAAAAGAGCAAGCCGCTGTGCAAAAAAACACGCAGGCTTGTCAGCGAGCGAAAGGGATCAGTGTGGCAAGAAAGAAATACCAATACAATTATAAATAAATGAGTACCGCTCCTTTCAGATGTACGCAGGCAGACGTCAGATTGATCCAGGGCTGTGAACTGAATACAATGTGACCCCTCTAATTAGATAACATTGGCTTACATATTGAACTGTATCAGATACACGTTCTCATTGTATAGCCCTATACAATGAGAGGGCTTTAAATGGAACTGTTCAATGTGAAACCCAACACAAGCACGTGAGCAGGGCCATATCTAAATCTAACCCGAGTCCTCCTAAAAACAAGAACACGTACAAACAACAATTCTATCAACCCAGAATACAGCACCCCCCCTCCTCGACAAGAACACCACTGGGAAGATGGGACTGTGAAAAAAGGAAGATGCCTGCGCTACTTCAAGCTACCACCAGGGGGTGCTATTCCCCACCAGATGGGGAATGGGGCGTGTAAGTAAACGGCACAGATGTGGAATTGTCATTGCTAGCCACCCAGGGGACAACATGCCACTCGTCTTTTGTTTTATTAAGGCGAGGGTAATGCAGCACGGTGTCACAGAGTCAAGGAGACGGTCAATCGAAGTCACATTTTCCTTCTGCTTTGAGCAGTGGCCTATAATTAGCTGTAAGTGCGCAGCTGCGTGCGCACAGGCAATGACATTGCTCTCGAGAGGAGAGTGCTGAACACATTCCATTTTTAGCAAGCCCATTTACCGATCAAGTAATGAATGTGTTTCAGTGGCAGCGCAGTGGTGAAGGCCAGTTTATTCTTGAGCAGGTCTGGGGATTTCTCACCGAAATGTTAAAATAACCAGGCGCTGTAATTATAAAACACACACACAAACACACACATGCACACACACACACACACACACACACACACACACACACACACACACACACACAGGACACACACGGACAAGCATTATCCCTAACTACACAAATTACAAAACGTGACGGCTCTGTCCTGGAGAACAAAACAACAATACGCCTTTAGGGCACTAAACTTGATGTGACGGGGAAGGAATGGGTGACAGACACTGCATTCCTCCATTTCAGATTATTCACCGTGTTCAGCATTGCAAGAAAATACACGCAGATCCACTTTGCAGTGTGACCTACTAGTTATAATGTGCATATGTGAGTTCATGCATCATTCTAACTAAAGCCTCACTCATGAGAACATATTTATTTTTGTGTAAAGAAAAAAGGCCAGTCTCCTTACTGTGTGCTCATGCATTCTTTATGATAGCTAGCACTAGACCCTCTTTACTGGTTACTCCCAATCCATATGGAAATGCTTTTTTTTAAAGCTGCCGTATATTTGTGTCGTTTCTTTACAGTTACAGAGCTGCTTGTTGGTGTTACTGTTGCAAGTTTATTTCACTATCTATACCCTTTTTGGTTCTCTTTGTGTTTTTTTTTTCTTTAGTCAGTGAGCACATGGACCCCTGAGTGGCTGGAAAGACCAAGAGAACACGGGTTCAAGCCCAGCGCTGTCCACATCAGTACAGGTTTTGGTGCAGTAGAAGACTCCTAGTAAACAAGGTATTTTGAACACCACCCTGACGCATTTTGCTAGCCCATATCAAAGCCCTGCTACTCGCACCTATAGCGAGTAATATTTGAATGAAGTAGGTGTGCAGGGTGAGTCACACAGCCAGGGGAGGGCAGGGCTGTGTTCTGGCTGTGTGAAATTGTCGATCCACAGGGAGCTTTGGCTCTGGTTTGGGAGCCAGCAGACACCTGGTGAAGTCCAGCAGACACCTGCAGGGTTGGCCTTTGTCCTCCAGGGGGCGGTATCCCCTGTGGCGCTGCTGGGTGTAAAGTGGCAGTTGGCTTGCTGGTGGATCGCTGCGGTGAGGGAACACAGCTAGGCATTCTCAATGGGGGTTGATAAAAACACGGGGGAAGTAATTGGATAGCCTTTGCTTCTCATCAAGTCCCATCGTGTTGTGACAGGATAAAACAGGCATCTGAATGAGTGCAATATGAAGACAATCTGAAGAGCAACAGGGAACAGCTGGTAATCAGACTGAGACTTGGCTGTTCCACCGCTCGCTCGGCACATGGACTTGATTATAGTAATACTTGGTTACAATATATTCAGGAGGCTTGTTTCCCTTCCAGAATGAACACCAATGTGAATAGAATATTAATAAGAGCCGGGCCGGGTATTTAGAGGCTCCAGATGTTCTTGAGTGATAGAAGCATCCGGGCCCGCTGCAGGACCGGTTTAATGTGACCGCTCCCACAATGCAGCTGCTTCTAGCTCGAGGCACTGGACTGACAGGATCTCCCAGAAATGACTTGGAATTGTGCTCTGGTAGATGCTGTTTGCACAACACCATTTTAACTGCTTAAAACATTTGAAAAGAAGAGTAAATATCCTCAAATATCTTTTACGTTTGTTTGTGTGTGTGTGTGTGTGTGTGTGTATATATATATCTAGCCCTTACTTTTGTGTGATGCTGGCTGCAATCATTGACGGTGTTTGTGGGTTTTCATTGCTCTAGTTTTGCCCATCATTGTGTTCTCTTTATCTGCCTGGCTTTGCGCTTGCCAGAGAGTCTTTTTCTTCAGTCTAGTCTGACGATGTGAGGGTATCCACATAGTAAGGGTTTGTGTGTGTATGTCTCATGAAGCATGTACATTGCCATGTCTTTGATTTCATTGATAGTAAGGGTTTGTGTGTGTGTGTCTCATGAAGCATGTGGATTGCCATGTGTTTGATTTCATTGATAGTAAGGGTTTGTGTGTGTATGTGTCTCATGAAGCATGTGGATTGCCATGTGTTTGATTTCATTGATAGTAAGGGTTTGTGTGTGTGTGTCTCATGAAGCATGTGGATTGCCATGTCTTTGATTTTTCTCCCTTTTCTCCTCACTCCTCCACATTGCTGCCTTTGCCTCCAGTATTGTTCCAGATGCCGGTGATCTGAAGGTAATTTTCAGCTTCATCTGTCTCATCCTCGTTGGAATGGGGCCAGTCTGATGAGGCACTGTTCTCTTGTCTTAGAGATTCACAGGCAGCAGATCAAACCTGGATCCGAGTCAAAACTACAAGTGCAGCTGTGCCATTAAGACTGCAGGAGGTTGCTTTGACATTGTCTCAGTGTTGTCGAGTGCAGCTAGGCTTGCTTACAAAAGCAGCAGCACTAGATTAACGATGTGATCCACATGCTTGCTGTAATTAAATAATTCGTTCCGTTCTCCAGCATTGCCCTCTGTCTGTATATTTCTCATGATATTTGGAAGTTTAGGATGAAGTCTCGGTATTATAAGGCAGCAGTGGCTCTGTGCTGAGAATTTTAAACAGATCTGTGAATGGTGAGCTTTTATGTAATAATGGAGCTCTAATTACTAACATCCCCAAATATACAATTTACAAACATTGTGCAAAAAGAGCCAGCTTCTGTTAATATACTGGCATGCTTTATACAAATCTTCAACAATTATTACATGTTAACAAGAAGAAGTGTACTGCATTGTATCGTTCAGTATGGGTTATTGCACTGTGCGTGAGGCTGTCATTGTTAAAGTCTGTAGGGAATCTATACTCTTCCCTGGATTAGGTAAAAGAGCACACAGATTCTCCAAGTGAGATCAAAGCTTGGGAGAAATATGAGGAACTCTCAATATTGTACATCAATATCCGTTAAAGTGACAAGCTGTGCACCAGTTAAAGGAACAACGAGTTTCTAGATGTTTCAGGTGGTTATAAAAGCAGCATGCTGGCGTTTAGAATATAAACCACCCTGTTTAATTATTTTGCAGGATCCAGAGATGCCAGCTCACAAGCAACAGAGGCATTACTCGACCCCTCTGCCTTCAACGCCAAGCCTGTCACAGTTACTCGACAGCACGGCATGTGATCGAGTCTCTTCAGAGAGAGAGGAACAGCACGGCATGTGATTGAGTCTCTTCAGAGAGAGAGGAACAGCACGGCATGTGATTGAGTCTCTTCAGAGAGAGAGGAACAGCACGGCATGCGATCGAGTTTCTTCAGAGAGAGAGGAACAGCACGGCATGCGATCGAGTTTCTTCAGAGAGAGAGGAACAGCACGGCATGTGATCGAGTCTCTTCAGAGAGAGAGGAACAGCACGGCATGTGATTGAGTCTCTTCAGAGAGAGAGGAACAGCACGGCATGTGATTGAGTCTCTTCAGAGAGAGAGGAACAGCACGGCATGCGATCGAGTCTCTTCAGAGAGAGAGGAACAGCACGGCATGCGATCGAGTCGAGTCTTCAGAGAGAGAGGAACAGCACGGCATGCGATCGAGTTTCTTCAGAGAGAGAGGAACAGCACGGCATGCGATCGAGTCTCTTCAGAGAGAGAGGAACAGCACGGATGTGATCGAGTCTCTTCAGAGAGAGAGGAACAGCACGGCATGTGATCGAGTCTCTTCAGAGAGAGAGGAACAGCACGGCATGTGATCGAGTCTCTTCAGAGAGAGAGGAACAGCACGGCATGTGATCGAGTCTCTTCAGAGAGAGAGGAACAGCACGGCATGTGATTGAGTCTCTCCAGAGAGAGAGGAACAGCACGGCATGTGATCGAGTCTCTTCAGAGAGAGAGGAACAGCACGGCATGCGATCGAGTCTCTCCAGAGAGAGGGAAACCTCCAGAGACAGGCACAGACTGCCTTTTCACACAATGCCTATTACACACCCTGACAGCAAGCCATTTAGAAGAGAAGCAAGCCACTTCATGTGAATGTGCCAAACGTTCGGTCACTACCTTGTTATTTGAATGAGTGGTCTTTGACCATATGGGCCCATGATAAGGCTGCTGTGGTCGGACACCGCTCTGTACTACAAAGCACTCGGGGGACTCTGTACACTACATTGGGATTCTTTGAGACTCACATTTGTAGCAACAGACGGGTTAAAACATGAACCAGAACCATGAGTGCGTGAACAGAGCTGGCTAGGATTGCAATTCTTTCCACCTTTATTTTTGTAATTAGTTGTATTTTTTATGACGTAATGGGGCTGGCTTGCTGGTTCAGTGAACTGGGTCTGTGAATACAGACTGCTGCTCAATTGCTCCTGTAAATGACTGTTCTGTGTGGATTAAAAGTGCTGTTAGGGTGCTCTTGTTCTGAGTGGTGTGACGGGCGGGCACCGATGTGTTATTAGGGTTGCTGTCCTGCTGATAAAGGGGAACGGTTTTGTCATGTATCATTATTTTTTAATTGCCTATTATAATTTCAAACCTGATTGACAGTGGCAAATGATTGTCTGCAAGAGACAGGTCCTGTTATACTGGTTATTTACTCACACACAGCAGGGGTGAGTAACAGTCTGGGACCGCCCCTGAAATTCAGCCATCATTCTGATCATTGCTTCTTTCAAAATTAAGCTAACAGCAGCTAGCGATGCCGACACTAGAAGAAAGGCTGTTTGTGGATTGCCTTTTATAATAGTTTAACTGCAGCATTATTACTGTGTGAACAGGACCAGCGATGTGTTAACAGTGTTATGGCAGGTTGTTCTCGAGGTTTTTCTCCACCTTCGCCCCCTATACAGAGGACAGCACTGATAGGAATGAATGTAACAAAGAACACTGTGTAATCTCAGCTGAGCTTCCAGTGAGAAGGATGAGTCAACATCATGAAATGACGGCAGCATCCCAATCAGAGGCACGCGAAGCTCCAAATCATCCTGCAGAACGACTTCTTTATACAAACTGGAAGTGGGCTCGAGGTGAGGCTGGGAATGATTTAGCTAGCAGTGCTTTCCTTTTAATACTGCACTCTGCCAAGATGTAATGTGTGTGTGCGTGTCTCAATGTGTGTGTGTGTGTGTGTGTTCATGTGCGTGTGTGTCTCAGTGAGTGTGTGTTCGTGTGTGTGTGTGTGTGTGTGTGTGTGTGTGTGTGTGTGTGTGTGTGTGTGTGTGTGTGTGTGTGTGTGTGTGTGTGTCAGTGTGTGTGTGTGTCTCAGTGTGTGTGTGTGTGTGTGTGTGTGTGTGTGTTCATGTGTGTGACACTGGGGAGCGTTCTCAAGAGCAGATCCAGGGATGTGTTTACTGGCGTCTCGTATACCCGGGGGGACCCATTAGGTGACACATGCATACAAGCTGGGCTTTGTTTTTTGGTTTCAGTATCAAAGGCATGGTAGGCGGTGTAGGTCTCTCGTGCAAAATCTGTAAAAGACTGTTTCAATGATTTCATCCTTATGTAGGGTATGGGGATACCCATGTTGATATAGTTTACTGTATATTAACTGATTAGTGACCAAATAAAACTGATCATTTGTTTAAAAAAAAAAAAAATAATCCAGTTGATGTCACATGTTGTGCTTTTTTCCTTTTCGATACAGCCTGCTTATCTAGCCGCTGCAGAGTGCTGAATACTTGCACTGGCACAGAGAAGGTCGTGGGAAACAGTAATGGCTGTGCATCACACAACACTGTCCCCCCTACACACCCCTCAGAAAGCTAGAAAGGAAACCATGTACACATTGGCACTGTAACACATTGCACTAACGAGGATAACGACTTCTGTTGCTTCAAATGTTATAAATGTTTGTGCTGAGCTGTGCCCTTAGCTTGTGATGTGAAATGATGTCCACTGTCCTGACCCTTGTGTCCTGAGGCAGCTCCAGCCCAGACTCCAGAGAAGAAAGACATTGCTCCAGCTGGCTGTCTCAAATAATAAAGAAGATCTAGACATGGAATTCCCTTATTATTTCAATCCGCATTCAGGTTGTAAAGGCAGCTGTAATGCATCCAGTATATATTAGAGCACTGTAGCAGTGATTGTTTAAGACGCGTGGCTGAAGACCACTTCAAGTGGGCTGTGAGATGAAACATATCTCTGGGCTCAGGCACATCAGAAAAAAAAAAAAACCTAAGTAAGGGGCTTGAGACAGTGTGAGGCTGCTCTCGTTCCACTTCTGCGTTTCAGACATGAAAGGGAGGCAGAAGGTCATAGAGGGGGACGAGATCAGCCAGGGAATGTGAGCTCAGGGCTCCCGCTGCCCTTGCCTTTATTAGAGCACGAGAAATTAATTATTAAAAGCCATTAAAGTGTGAGAAGGTCGCGCAGTAGAAGCGACGGTTGGTGTGCACTCGAGCCTCTGAAGGCTCCTTGCGCTGAACGGGCCTGAACCTCTGATTGACAGCACCACTCTGGAGTATGGTTAACCATCCATGCTACTGACCCAGTGCGCTGCCAGGGCACCCCAGGGGTACAGAGCTGATGCTTTCATATCCAGCTCCATTGAGTCACCCTGTCTGCTAATCATTCCCCTGCTGGGCAATGCGCTGGTATTACTGTGTGATGGAGTTCCACGCTCCTGTATTAAACAGTCGGACCAGATCTGCTTTCCTGCAGCCGCTGGATTGATTTAATACATCTAACCTGAGCACTTTCCTTCACATTTTCAGTTTTAGGCAATTATTTCATGAGCTCTTTAAGTATATACACCAACACCCCCTTCTGGACACTCACTGCACTGCCCCATGGCAGTAACACTGACGCGCTGTAGTAATCTATCCTCTTTGGGTGCCTGTCGCAGAATTGTACAGATTGTGGTGTTGGGGTGTGCCTCAAACGTGTGGCTTCTATTTTCTGAGATTGCAGAATTATTTTTATTACTATCAAAGAGAATTGCATCTCACTTTTACAATGTCATGACTTCATTCCGAATTTAAAAACAAAGAAATCAGTAACGGAGTTTCCACCCAGCAGTTTAATAACATGGGCAGGGATGGACAGAGTTTAGCTAACCAGGAAAGTAAATTGACCGTGAAGAGTAGAAACAAAGCAAACCCGAGCCACACGCTCATCCACACGGCCCGCCCAGGGGCCAGATGGCAGGACCGCTTTGCTGGCTTGAGATCTTTGGAGGCAAAGAACGTACACTGATGACTGGTTTATAGGTGTGGGTGAAAGCATTTCAGACAGTGAATGTCACAGTGACCTCCCCTCCCTCTCTCCACTGTGGGCATCCTTTATTGATGGCCCCTAAGCAGCTGGATCGCTTCCTTTGAAACGCTGCCCCGTTGTGACCTGTCTGCCTGTGTCATTCACATCCACAGCAGCTGTCTGTGTTTTATAACAGGAGAATATGTTCCAGTTTAATATAATCACACAGTAGAAAACATACAGCGATAGTGGTATTATTCCAAGGCGGCTATATTGCGGTCATTTACTGCTTGGCCACCAGAGGGCTTTGAATTCCTCCTCATCGCATGCGGTCCAATCGGGCACTGGAAACGCTGCCCCGTTGTGACCTGTAGGAGACCCTGAGATTGCAAGAACTATCCAGATTCTTCACTGGATAAGCCACTGTTTAAAAACATTAAACATAGAAAAATAAATACCCTTTCTCAACATTTGTATTGCTACTGTCGTTGGCGTAAGGACTGTCACGCTGACAGACTGTTGAGGGCTGCGGTGACCCGGTTACCTGATTAAACTTCATGTACGGCAGTTGAAATTCTAATTTGCCAGTATTCCGGATCCTTCCGGCGCCATGATGTGGGTTATATACTGTTTTCATTCCAATCTGTCAGATTCGTTCACTCTGACTGGAAGCTCGGATGGCCTGTTTTGAAATGATCTCTGTTTGAAAGCGCGCTCTCCTGTTCTGTGATTTACATTTTTATAATCATTGCTGCGGTAATGATTTGTCTCCCTGCAGCCTGCCTGCCTCCCTCCCCGTGGGGACGTGACTGGAGGACAGGTTCCAGCACGCCCACAATAACACAGCCAACAGCATCAGCTCAGTCTGCAGCCTGGCAGTCAAGGTCAAGCGATTCAACGTTTCAATCAGAATTGAAATCGCCCCGGTTTTTACGCATTTAAAAATCAAACTCTTACGGATCGTGTATTTAATAATTCTGGTTAATACCGTGGTACTCTCCTTTTGTGCATCAGTCCTCTGCAGTTAGAATTGAAAGCAATTGCAGGTAAAATAATTTCATATCATTTCTCAGGCACTAACCCACCCTGCTGCCGTGTGCTGAGCCTCGAGGACGCAGAGAGGTCACAGCGCTGGTGGCTTCAGGTGCGTCCCTGCGCGTTCTGATAAACTAGACCCTTCATTGTTTCTGCTGAGGATGCTTTCTGTTCCTCCTGCTCGTTGCACCTGCTGTGCGGAGACAGAGGAGGCAGAAAATAGCAAGTAGGGCACCGGCTGTCAGAGTAGCGCCGGCAGGGGACCATCTCTCATGCAGTGCCGCAGAGCTTCCAAAACAGCTCGGTGATGCTGCGGTGATTGTTATGGAAAACGATTACTGCCTGCGGACTATATTGTTTATAATGGCCTGTAAGGTAGGTGTGGCCAGCAGTTTGAATCACTTGGTATCCTGGAATGAAGTCATTAAAGATCACAATGCATTCTAATGCAACCTGAGCCGCAGAGACGCCAGCATTCACACTAATACCGGAGCACTAGAACGCAGAACCGCTCCCCGTTACCGCTTAGCTCAAGAAAGGAAACGCGGAAAATGACATTTAAAACGGGGCTCTATTTAATTGGACAAAATGATGGAAACACCTGCCATAACATTATCAATAGGGTATCGGAGCCTCGTTTGAAGCGAGGCCTGTACCGATTGAGAGTAAAAATACAGCCGCATTATATATTTACTGCTGCTCAACATATCAAAATAAATCAAATATCCTTCTATAGAATTGCAAACCGAAATCTCAGAGATCAGGGAAGTGGAATCCTCTTAAATCAATAACCAAGGGATGCATTCCAGCACATTTAGAGCAGGGAATCAAATTGGGATGGAGCCGAAATCTCCCTGAACTCAAACCGGAGCTGCTTTTCTGGGTCTCCTAGAGACTGCTCTCATAAGAAACACTGTGGAAGACTGGAGACTATAGACCCCTGCACGTTACATTCCAGCATTACTGCCCTGCCTAGATACTGAGAGAGAGAGAGAGAGAGAGAGAGAGAGAGAGAGAGAGAGATCCACACAGAGCAGTAAGAAATACCAGGATAGGAACATGCATACAGGACCCAGACACCGCAGCACATCCTAAATGAATCATCACTATCACAGCATCACAAATACATTATGCACATTTAGAAATGGAAGCTATATAGAGCCATATATATACTCCGTATATCAGGTGTTCTCAAGGACAAGCTTCATCACAGGGATGAAAATTGTTTTTGAATTACAAAATAAACTGGTCTCCTAAGCAACTGAAAAAAACTCATAAAGACTGTTCTGAGTGTTTAAACTGGGTTTTCATTTTTCACAGGCTCGATTTAAACGTCACAGAATGTGTTCAAACTGATAATGGAGACCAAACGCTGCGACTGTAATTAAACGAGACAGGCTAATGCGATGGGGAAGGAACAGCCATGTCAGGGATGATGACTCTTGTTAATGCTGGCTTCAGAATGGAGCTCTGCGCTGCTAGATAATGCATGCGTTGTATGAAAGCCATTAAGAGGCAAATCACTCAGAACACAGTGATCCTCAGGTAACTCCCTGTGCCTCCCAGACGCACCCAATAAAACAGAGCTCCTGGATACAGTTAAGAGAGGGGGCCCCCGTTAGACAGGAGACATGGCCTTCAAATGTATTTAATCTCACTTTCAGCTGTTAACACCCCATTCGTGTCAAAGCTGAAAACTCCCCGAATAGGCGCATACTGTATATGAATAAACGCATGCGCAGTTGTCTGTGACTCAAATGCAACAGAGCACAAGAGGCGCCGATGACACTAAGCTGCGTTATATATATATTATATTTTTTCAAAATTACAGCTATGCAGCTTTAAGGTTGTTTTTGCACACTTTTCTTCCCAGTTGTTTGTTTTATGAGTGTGTGTTTAAGCCAAGAGCATTTAGATGTAACAGTCGATGCAGTCTCTTTGTAAAACAGCATGGAGTAAAGTTGTTTAGTTTTCCCGTATGTTCTGTATATATATATTGCAACTCCACTACAATATAAAACTATATATATATATATATATATAGTGTATGTGTGTGTGTGTGTGTGTGTGTGTGTGTGTGTGTGTGTGAGAGAGAGAGAGAGAGATAGAGAGAGAGAGATAGAGAGAGAGAGAGATAGATACCCCAATCTGTGGATATACATATATATAATCCACCCGATTTCACCTGATTTTTGCGGAAAGTGATTCATCCGAAAATCAGACGCCCTACATATAAACCGTATTGCCGTCTAGAAAAAACAGCACTTTTTTATTGAATGCATGATTTCCAGGTGACTAAAGCAGATTATAATAAATCGGGTCTGATATTGAATTATGATCAGACAGCTTCAAATATTGTTCCAGGAAGCAGATGACATGGCCCGCGACATTTTTCAGCATATTTGATTTCTTAGGGAAGGACGCTCAGAGATCATTATGATGGTTTTTAGATTGTGTTCGTACTGAATGACTTTGTGATGTTTTTTTTTTTTAATTATTATTTTGTATTTATTTTGATAGTGCTTGGTTTAGCGCCATTGCTAAGTACTCCGATTCTTCGGTGCACGGTTTATTTCATCAGCGCTGTGTTAAATAGTCTTGTGATGGTCTTTCTATACCCATTAGGAAGAGTCGGCCCCTCCCTATGAGAAGTGCCTGCATTATGATGACATTATTGCTTTCCAGAGCTAAGGTATCGGTTATGAGGCACTCAGTGAACGCACCCTTTCATCTTGCATTAGCACGCCCCCCTCCAACACCTCTTCTATCCGCTGTCTCGTCCGTTCAATAAGACTGCAGCTCCAGCTATCTGTTCCTGAGCTGATGTCTCTTTAAACTGTCCACACGTAGGTAAGGAGTGGTACGACAGTGCAGAGTGGAGCGCGCTCGCCTCGCTCGCGCCTGTGTCTTCTTCTTTGTATGCACCGCACAGCGCGACTGCAGACCCAACTGTAAGCTTTCACTACGAGCCTTATTTCAATTTTTGGGAGAAAAAAAAATAGCGAGGATAGAGAGAGACCAAGCTTGAGCACAAATCGCAAAGAAATGCACGTTGCACGGTTGCTTTAACTACCAGATAGCCGGCACGGAGACGCCTATAGCACAATCATCCTTTCAGTTTTTTTTTTTTTAATTCTTGGTGCTAAGAGATTGAAGAGCTGCTTCTTGTCTATTGCTTGTTGGCGAGGGTGAATTTCTATGCATGTTACTTTTTTAAATGCGTAAAATGACATTTTATTAATACAGCTGGAAGGAACGCATGCATGTACTGTACATAATATATATTTATTTGTGCAAATGCGGTGAGGTTCAGAGAGCATGTAGCAAATACTGAAGATACTCTGCTGAGCTGAGATTAGTAATGGATTGGTAAAGAAAGCGCTTGCAATAAGGGAATAATATGTGCACGGAAAATACAAACCAAGCATTTTAGTGCCTGTCCTGCATGCACGTGGATGCAAAAAAAAAAAATGTCGCAAAATGAGCCTTTGTGAGAATGCTGCTTAACATTAGAGGGATGCGTTGGTACCCGGAGGTAGTCGTGTTTCTTTTGACAATCTGCCAATTAGACTCAAGATGCACAGCACTAGCGGTGGATCGTTCCAAATTCAAGTTCCAGTTCTACTGAGCGGAACGCAAAACGAGCGCAACAAAAATGTAGGCTACTGCATGACATTATATAAAGTTGCAAGTGCCGATCGGATGAGCACCGCCTCCCCGTAGCCCTGCTTCCTTGCAGCTAGCGCTCCCTTTGCAGCACTCGCTGTGCGTACTGTGTCGGGACTACCTTTGCTGATGTTTGTTGCAGGCAACGACCATCCTACTGAAGACGCGGGAGACGTCAGATTTTGCTGATCATAGCATCTTTGAGCCATTTAGAGGAAGCTTTTGAATAACGGAAAAGCGCTCTCTTCGGCAGCACTGTACCCCCCGTCCGCCCCCTTAATGCTCCCTCCCGAATGATGCGGCGCTGATTTACAGACAGGCAGCCCCTCAAGAGGTGCAGACCCTCCCGCTAGCCTCCCGAATCCGGCGGGTTCTTCAGATGCGGAGACCTTGTTCACAGACTTCACTGGTATCTGGAGTGACTGTCGGTGGGAGGAAAGAACCGCCGGCTGGGTGCTGAAAATGAGCGTCCAGGAGAGTGGGTTTGTTTTAGGAGGCACGTCTTGAGTTTGAGCTCCATTAAATGTCTCGGGAGACCTTGGATTTTCGGTTTCGGAAAAGACGCACGATTCCAGGTAAGTGCAGCTGTAGCTGAATTAGTTTGGATAACTATTCTGGCTAGAATTGCACGTTTAGTTACCTGTGGAAATAGCTTTACCATATTAAAACGCACGACAGGTGAATTAAGACATGTGACGGGGTATGTTGTGCTTGGTTTAGGCGTTTGCTAGTTCCAAGCGGCTCTGTCTCACTGTGTGCTCGGTTTTCTGAGCCGGGGGTCAGTTATTTTTAGTAGAGGGAACATAGCAAAAAGCTTGTTTTTGATTTTGTTCTGTAGAGCTTTTGTGTAAAACTAGCCTAATGAAATGTTTATGGGCGAGACCTGCTTCAGTGTTAATACTTTGATTACTCATAAGGAAAATCGGATTGTTAAATGAGCGGTCTGAGTAAAACAAGTATTTTAGAAAGCGCAGGCCAGTGATGATAGAATGCATAATATGAATCTCATTAATTCAAGCTGCTGCAGTGAGTTAATCAAGCAGATGCATTTATTATTATTATTATTATTATTATTATTATTATTATTATTATTATTATTATTAGTGGTAGTGGTGACAACACTACTAATAATAATACAAACCATTGTGCATTGTGTTAAAAGTGTTTGTCTTGGTACATATTTTATATGCATCTCTTGAATATTTAAATGCCAGAACACGTTCTCAGATGCAGTCTTTGCTCCTCAAACCTTTTAGAAAAAACAAACAAACAAACAAACAAACAAAAAAACAACCTTAGAAACATTCTTTAAATTATTTACGATTTTGGCATTATAGCAACCCAAGGTGCATTCCCAACCTTTGAAATCAGTTTGACAGAAACTGTCACAAAACAAATGTTTGAGTTTATGAAAGTGGAACGCCCCTTTCAATCTGGAGGTATTAGGTATCTCTTCAGACACTCTGTGTACAGCAGTACCATGTTATACCAGTCTGTATTCTAATGCATGGATGTTTTTTAAAAGTTATGGCAGGGCGACTTTTCGAACTCCATAGGGTTCACACAAACTGTTTTAAAATTTCAAAAAAATGACCATATAATTAGTGGGTGAAGAGGCTGTGTGCTGCTCTCCTGGAATAGCTACACTTTGAAATGCCCACACCCTGTCTGGAGAAACACACTGCTAGTGCTACACTTTATAATACGATCCTACATCAGAACCAGCCAGCGTGTTGTCCGATCAGTAATTCAGCCTGAATGGTGGTGTGCATTTCACCCTGTCCTTCCTATTTATAAAAATGAGTGCACCAAGGTCCTGAAAAGGGTGGTGCATGTTTGTGTATAATGTAACAAAATGGCTGGTGATGAAAATGCTTCATTAAATGAAATCCCTACAAGTTAATCAAAACGTGTTCATTTGCGGATGTGGCCTTGTGCCTGTGACATGCATGCTCATGCTTCTGCTGAAGGTGATTAAGAGTCTGAACCTCCCCCTCCCTGTTTCCTCTGTGCTGTAGATCAGACAGGCCATCGCAGTGCCAGCATTGGAGGTGGAACCAGCTGCTGATCCGGGGTCTGCAGCGCCTTCCTAGTGCTGGAGTAACACTTCCGTTTATTAACCCGAGCAGAAATCTGCGGGCTTGATCTCCAGCCGAGATGACCGTGGCCACTGGGGACCCCACCGACGAGGTGTCCACCCTTCAGGGTCACCCCCAGGACATTTGCAACCCTGAGACTGATTACGAGTGCTGCGAGAGGGTCGTCATCAACATCTCGGGTCTGCGCTTCGAGACCCAGCTCAAAACTTTATCCCAGTTCCCCGAGTCTTTGCTAGGGAACCCCAAGAAGAGGATGCGCTACTTTGACCCCCTGAGGAACGAATACTTCTTCGACCGGAACCGGCCCAGTTTCGATGCCATCCTGTATTACTACCAGTCCGGGGGCAGGCTGAGACGGCCAGCCAATGTGACGCTGGACATTTTCTCAGAGGAGATCCGCTTCTACGAGCTGGGGGAAGAGGCCATGGAGATATTCCGAGAGGACGAAGGCTACGTCAAGGAGGAAGAGAGGCCGCTGCCGGAGAAGGAGTTCCAGAGGCAGGTGTGGCTTCTGTTTGAGTACCCTGAGAGTTCTGGGTCAGCCAGGATAATTGCTATCATCTCTGTCATGGTCATCCTTATCTCCATCGTCAGCTTCTGCTTGGAGACCCTACCCATCTTCCGAAATGATGAGGAGGAAAGGCAGAGGGCAGCTTTCTACCGGATGTACCCCAACAGCACCACAACCTTCCCCTCCACTACCTTCACAGACCCCTTCTTCATCCTGGAGACCCTCTGCATCATCTGGTTCTCCTTTGAATTCCTGGTGCGGTTCTTCACTTGCCCCAGCAAGGCAGGCTTCTTCAGCAACATCATGAACAGCATAGACGTTGTGGCCATCATCCCTTACTTCATCACTCTGGGGACGGAATTGGCCGAGAAGCCTTCGGATGGCCAGCAGGGTCAACAAGCCATGTCCTTGGCCATCCTGAGGGTCATCAGGCTGGTTCGCGTGTTTCGAATCTTCAAGCTCTCCCGGCACTCCAAGGGGCTGCAGATTCTGGGGCAGACCCTCAAGGCCAGTATGCGGGAGCTGGGGCTGCTGATCTTCTTCCTTTTCATCGGGGTCATCCTCTTCTCCAGCGCGGTCTACTTTGCAGAAGCTGATGAAGAGGAGTCTCAGTTCATTAGCATCCCGGATGCCTTCTGGTGGGCTGTGGTTTCCATGACCACAGTGGGGTACGGAGACATGGTGCCCACCACTATTGGAGGAAAGATTGTAGGTTCGCTCTGCGCCATCGCTGGCGTCCTGACCATCGCCTTGCCCGTGCCCGTCATCGTCTCCAACTTCAACTACTTCTACCACCGGGAGACTGAAGGAGAGGAGCAGGCTCAGTACCTAAAGCCGACCAGCGACCCCAAAATCCCATCCTCTGATGAGCTCAAGCAGAGCAGAAGTGCTTCTACAATCAGCAAGTCTGACTACATGGAGATCCAGGAGGGAGTGAACAGAAGCGAGGAATTCCTCGGGGACAACCTGAAGGCAGCCAACTGTGCCCTGTCCAACACAAACTACGTCAACATCACCAAGATGCTCACGGATGTATAACTGCAGAAGAAGCCTCGGGGGCTGGGGGAAGGAACATGGAACCAGTCTCCTGTGTAGAGGGTTAGCAACGAAGGCGCTGACCCACTGCAGAGGAGAGCAGAGAAGTGCAGATAGGAAACAGAGCCTGTGCAGTGAACCCATGAGCACTACCACAGCCCCTCAACGTGACCATCTCTCCTCCCAGCACTTCATAATACAATCCCGCAGCATGCATGGGGTTAGTCTCGTCTGTGGGACGGTTTTAATAGACTCACGGTAGCTAAAAAGTAGCAAAGATTAATCCTGACTCATACAAGCCCTCCCAATTCCCTCTAAAGAATGTGCAATACTAAGATTTTCTTTTTTAATCTCTTTTTCGGGATGCGTAGAACTAATCAAATGAAAGGTCGTCTTAATAAAGCAACACAACGCGAATCAAAGCCAGCAGGCATATCATTGATCTCGAAATTGCTGTAAGCTGGAGGGGATGATCATATATCTCAGAGGAATGTTCCACATGACGTTATGTATGAGACACTTTGTGATACTGTGAGTAACACACCCACAGTGGTGACGCCTGCTTACTTCACAGCTGCGATGCGTTTCTCTTTGTAGCGCTGGATTTGTAGGGAAGGCTCACAGCTTCTGTTTCTGGGGTGCCTGTGAGTCTGCTTGTGTGTCTCTTCACCCAGCCTCGTTTCAGAAGCTTGCTGCATTGGTTATGCTCACTGCAGTGTGCCAGGATCAAGACCCAAAGGGAAAGATGCTGGAAACGAGAGAGCGGTGATAAATCTTATTTAAAACCCTCCACCCCCACCCTTCTCCTACCCACCCCTCCACCCCCTAGCCCCCCTGTTATTTAAAGGGGAAAGTGAAGCAAGGCATGCCTTCTTCATTAGATTTGTTATGCAGCACACAGATCTAACCACATTATCATATTGACATTTTACTAACGGAGCAAACAGCATTCCTAGCTCACTTTCAGGGTCACCAAAGATTCATTTACTGCCGCTGCCCAAACTATTTATTTATTTATTTCATTTAATAATCTAATTTCCATTCATTCTTCTAATGCTGGGAATAAAATAATAATAATAGTTTGATGGGACAAAAAGTTTGCTTCCTCTACTGTGTTTAGCCTATAGGACCTCTTATATTACTGTTTGCATGACATTCTTTGAACCGTACGTAGACATATGAATGACATCTTGTAGAACAAAATACGTCTTCTATAGAATATATATATATATATATATATATATATATATATATATATATATATATATATATATATATATATATTTTTTTTTTTTTTTTTTTCTCCGTGGTATATTAACACTGATATGCAATATATAACAATAAGTCTTTTTTTTTTTTTTTTTAATAGTTGTGTGACTTTTTGCTACCAGATTAGTTTTTTCTCAAACACTTAATACTGTAGGTCGCTTTCAGGGGTTCAGGCACAAGAAGGTTGTTCATTTTTGGGGTGCGGAAAAGGGGACCAGGGGAGCCAAAGAATTTAAAAGCAAGAGATCCGTAAATTGAGTGAATAAGCTGCTCAGACCAAGCGCCTGGGAGCTTAGTGAAGATTGCAGAAGAGGCTGCGGGCCATCGCTGATGCTGGGTTGCTTCAGGTGCAAATGTAATTTGCCTTGTTCTGATCACTCGCAGCTTTTAATAAGATTGAAGTGAATCATCATCATCATAGCGCTGTCACTGTTTCAGCAGATTAATATTCCATGCTTTTCTTCAGGCTAATAATGAAAGACTGGAATTAAAATGACCTGCAGAACATGCTGTTTGACTTGGTGGAAAACTGCGTCAGTGTTTCTGTATTGGGCTTGCTGTTCAGAATATGCTGGTGATCAGTATTGGGTTGCCCAGCACATTGCGCTGTCCAGCTACACTGTGTTGACTGTAGTGTATTGGGCTTGCTGTTCAGAATATGCTGGTGATCAGTATTGGGTTGACCAGCACATTGCGCTGTCCAGCTACACTGTGTTGACTGTAGTGTATTGGGCTTGCTGTTATAGTTGTACAATTCCAGCAACGACACTGAAGATGGGGTTGGTGGGGTTTTGGGGGCTATAATGACAACCTTCTCGTGTCATTCTCTTTCATTCCAAACTCGTCCATTATATATATGATCAGTCCACATAGACGCTTTGTGTCTGCTAGCTCTGAGAGGACCATTGCTCTTCTGTATGTAGCCATGCTGATGTACTGTGTGCTTTAGTTGTCTGGATGTTGAGAGACCTTCAAGAGTCCTGTTCTGTACTCAGAATGGATGACCTCTAAGCTTCCTTGAGTCTGTGAGAGTGATGGGAGCAGAGGGAGGGAGGGAGGGAGGGAGGGATGTCCACAGTGTGGGTTTGATTAAAAGCACAAAACAACTTACACTCCCACCCCCACTTATCCTTTACCCCCCCCCCCGAGCGAGCGTGCGTGCGTGCGTGTGCGCGCGCTCTCCTGAAAGCTGCTGGGATTGAACTGCCCCGTTTCCACGGAGACGACCAATAAGGATTCCTCATCAGTAAGTCCTGGAAGGGGCCCATGGCTCATGAATAAAACCAGCAGAACAGTTTGGAAAAGGTCCGCTCACAGACTGGACACTGGGACTGGGGGGGTGCGTGTGTGATCAAGCACTTTCATTGAGGAATATAATACAGGACATCCATTCAGAGAGCAACAGCTGAGCTTCACAGTCTTCAAATCAGACAACTTGCACCGGGCTCACAGAGGAAACCTTTAGTCGCTTTTATATCCTAATAACACATATAATACTACTAATAATAATAATGCTAATAATAATACTACTACTAATAATAATAACAGTAATAGTGATGATAGTAATATAAGAAGAGTATTGTTATAGCACTACCACCATCTGCATAATCAAAGAAGCTGTTACAATCTGGGTTATCGTGAGCGCTTTGGTAATTAATGTCTTCTATGAAAACAGCACAGTCCGGGTCTTTTCTTTGGGGGGGGGGCTGAAATTCACACAGATACATGCTGTCTCTCTAGGCTGTCTCTCTAGGCCGTCCCTCTCTGTCGCTCTAGACTGTCTGTCGCTCTAGCCTGTCTCTCTAGCCTGTCTCTCTAATCTGTCTCTCTAGCCTGTCTCTCTAGTCTGTCTCTCTAGTCTGTCTCTCTAGCCTGTCTCTCTAGTTAAACTGTCTACAGTAGTTGCTTCCAGTGTCAGCTCCTTAACCTCTCCATCTGCAGCTCTCCTGGGGAGATCAGGAATCGGGATGGAAGATGAAACGATGATGGAAAGAGAGAGGGACACGCTAACAAATGCGCCGTCATTGTTTCAAGGAGCATGTATTGATCAGGATACTGGGAGAGGGCAGCTTTCATCTGCAATGCAACGCCTTCTGAGATTCTTAAAATACATTCCCAGGCTGGTGGCTATTTTGAGCTGGTCAATATCCAACTGAAACCTGGCCCAATGAAGAAGCTGGTTTCAGATTGCAGAGGAACAATGGAAAACTATGCAAGCAGCTGACCTCTCTCCCCAGACTGCTGACTTACCGGACCTTATGGATTTTCGTTATTTATTCTTTTGTATAAAAAAAAAAAACAAAAACAAGCAAATAAAATAAACAGGAACTCTGAAAAAGAGTCCACTGAACAGATGCACTTCACAGGACTACTAGAAGAACAGGTAGAGATGATCTGGGGCACTGCAGAAACTGCAACTAAAATGCATCTAATCCTTCCACATCGTAACATCGTAACCTATTAATATCAGTAAGCAGAACAATACTATGTATAGCAATGATAAGACCAGGGTTTATTATGACACTGACTGGAAGTTGCCCTCTAGGTTGTGGAATGGGGAAGTGGTTTGACCCTTACAGTAAGGGCGATTTGTAGAGAAATGCGACTGGTCAGAATTTACCAAGGAGTAACTTGGTGTAGAAATCTGGATTTGTCTGATATTGAGGGGAATATATGACAATTACATGTACAAATGCATTACCTTACCTTACCTTAATTCAAAGGTAACTGGAGAAGGGGATTTGGGCTCTGAAAGCCTCTGATCCTTTCAAGGGCTCCAGAGTTAAAAGGCTTAAAGGAACATCAGATTCCGCATCTACCATGTGACCTCTGACCTCTCCAATTTCTCTTTGAATCTGCCTCAACCTCACACGTTGTGACTCGCCATGGTAACCCAAAATGTCAACCAATCAGAGTGGCTGTTTACAATCAGAGTGACTTGTTTCAAGTCCAGTGACTCATCAAACAAATTGAAACGTTTGAGCTCCTGAGATATACATATTTTAAATCGCCTGATCACTAGACAGCCGCCTGGAAATGCCCAGATCCTGAGAGAATTATCTTTGTGAGTTCACCCTCAGGCATGCAAGAGTTCAAAGTGTTAACGAAGGTGTTTAAATTGATAGGGGTGCAGTAAAACAGAAAGCAGAGGCTGATTCTGAGGCGATGCCTGCAGCCACAGTGATGTCACGCAGAGTGACCCTGCAGGGTCTCCCTGTGGCCAGCAGGGAACTACAGGGTTGTTTTTCTGCACTCAAGTATGCTGGGTAGTTGCTAAGGTAGGGAACACACACCGTTCATCCTTTAGAAACAACTCCATTCATAGTTCCAAACGGGAACATGCACTGATGGCTTTTTAGTGGCAATGCTAACATAAGGAAAGACAAACACTTGCTTTAATAGCTTTCTGTTGTAGACTATTGCAAAAGACATTCACTAAAGTCTTGTTGGAATGTGCCTCCCGTGCAGGATACATTGTCTAAGCTACGTTTTCCTCATGTTTCAGGTCCCTCCTGTTTTTAATATCTTATTCTGTACGGTTCTCTGTTTGCTTCTGCTTAGACCATTGCTGGTCATACTGACTGACTTTTCCAGTAAAAATTGCTTCCGAAAGACACACACAAAAAAAAAAACAACAGAATATTGCGTTCATGTACTGCAGTGAAACAGAAGACATGTTTTCATTTAAATGCAGAGTAGTGCCATTCTGTGTGTGCAGGATAACATCTGTGCACAGGGGAATCCCTTAACACTCACACTGGGTTGATCAGACATGCTTTGTAATGTACTACTACAGCTAGCAGGCTAGTGAATTTTGACAGCACAGGCTGGGGTGGTTGGTCCAGACAGTGTATTTGCTAGTTATATATATACACACACACACCACGCTGAAGCTGTGTCTCGATCTGGCTTTCGTACTGTTAAAACTGCAAGCTCTCTGCCAATGTGTAAGACAAAGCTTCTTTAACTAGAGAGTTGTAACTGATTGCTGCTTCCCTCGAGATGCTTCTCCTCTCTGTTTGAGCGCGAGTGTCGATGACTGCGTCTGATTTCTCCGCAAACCATCAAGACCTCTTCTAGACGTGGCGAGCGTTTCGAACGCCAGAGCCTGGATCTCTGGAGCCACGGTGTAATTAAGTCACAGCACACGGGCTCATTAGTATTCTGAATGCTGAGTCCTGATTGGCTGGGGCCGGTGGAGGTGCTCAGCATGTGAGCCGTGGGACCAGCTCGTCCAAGCTGCACTATTTTGAGGAATTCGTTTCTCATCCAGTTAGGCAGTGCCTTTGCCCCAGGCAAGCAGCCCCTGACTATGAGGAAAGCCACTTGTAACAATAACCTTCGTACAGTAGCTGCCCAGCAGTGCTACTAATGAAAGCCTGTGCATGTTATCTGAAGAGAGCCTGTCTTGTTTGTGTGTTTCTCATTTAGAGCCGTGACGCATCCCCTCTATGTATTCTGCAGTACTTGCAGTCTGTCAGTGTCAGCAGGTTTTGGTATCAAGGCCAGTCCTTCCTGTGTATTTGACTTGAGTGTTAACTGATCCCATTGAGATGTTCACAGTAATACTACAGTGAATTGACCTGTGCCAGGGTTTCTCTCTCTCGCTGTGTTTCGCTGTGTTTCTCTCTCTCTCTCTGTGTTTCTCTCTCTGTCTCTCTCGCTCTCTCCCCTCCTCTCTCTCTGTCTCTCTCTCTCTCTCTCTCGCTCTCTCCCCCTCTCTCTCTGTCTCTCTCTCTCCTCTGTCTCTCTCTGTCTCTCTCTCTGTCTCTCTGTTTCTCTCTCTGTTTCTCTCTCTCTCTCTCTCTGTTTCTCAGCTTCAGTGTGGTTAGTGGTCTATTGGGAAGCAGTGGTTGGTGTTTAAAGGAGCTTATTTGTTTGTTTTGTCAGAAAGCTGATGATGCAGGGCAGATGCTGAAACAGATTGCAGTGATAATCTGTGCTCCTGATTCCTTCGCTTTGCTTTTTGTTTGTTTGTAAATTAGATTTGAAATCATCTTAGTCACACAAGGTCAATATAGAGCTTGTTAAGGGTTTTCATTGGAAATGTGGCGCTGCTTTGATCAGTCTCACCCTACATAGTGAACATGTTAAATGCCTTTATTTTTCACCTATCTGTTATAGACACTTTTTGTTCGGATTGAGATAAAATAATGATTCTTCGCTTGTCCTTATAGAAGTCATGACAGGCTGTTTCTGATCTGTCTCGGAAGCTGGCTAGGGACCAGGTGAGTCAGGCTTGGCACTGCCCTGTCTATAATCCCCCTGGCAGAACCTCGTGCAGCAAGGATGGGCGAGATTCAGAAATACAAACAACGAATACTCTGACTAAACTAACCCCAAAGAGCAGCCAGAGACGCTGCAGTAGCGTTGGTTAATATCACTACAGGAATGGTTAGTTCAGTTACAAGGCGGCAGAGTATCCTCTAACAGTCATCTATTGAATAAACATTGTCTGCATATCCTGAGAATCCAATAACAATGTGACATCACTTCCTGGAACCAAGCCACTTCCTGTGCTGAAGGTCATACCACACAGGAAGTGACTTCATACCCAATTCCTTGTTTGTTTGTTTTCTAATCTGCAGTTGAGCGTTGTGCTTCAAACATGTGTCTGTATTAAGAATGATAAAATAAAGGACCAAATGAATAAAGTGTAATCATGCTGCTAATGCGAAGAAGAGGCAGGGAATTGGTTAAAAACATTGGTTACCTTTAAAAGAGGATTGCTATAGTAGTGGAAATGTAAAAGACAGTGAAATACATAAAAACAAGAGACCTGTGGTTCAATAACATGCCTATACTTTGTCTTTTCATTGTCAGCACCCTGACAACTTTTTACACTGAGAACTTTAAAGTCTGTTTCAAAGCTCTTTTCAAAATGTCCGCTCTAGTGCACTGGGGTTTGAGATCTGTCCTCTAAAATCACTGCAGGAAGAGCGATTTAAACAAACAAACAAACAAACAAACAAGTGCTCTGTGTTTTGTGTTCCGTACCACATCATGGATCGGCATGGCTGTGTTACCTGTGTGCCAATGTGGGCACAGCTGTCCTGACACTGTGTTAAATAACCCTTGCAGGATGTTAAGAATGAAAGGAACAATGACACCGCGTCATGTAAACAGTGCCGCAGCACGCGGGGACGTGGAACACTGGATTTCTCGGAACCCCGTCACTTCGTTTTTAAGAGGGGTTCACTGTGTTGAGAGCTGATAGAGAGGTTCTCTGTGAGGCTGGAGACAAACACCAGCGAAGGTGCTCTCCTCTGCAGCTGTTGTCAGTTACCAGTCAAGCAGATGTCATGTCTGCTAAGGAACTGTGGTTATTGTGTTTGGAGCCGTTTCCATCGAAGACCCGCAGCACGCCAGCTGGCTCATTTATAAAGTATCTGCTGAAAGGAAAAAGTTGGTAACCCTACAAACCATCCAAGACTCTCAAGAGGATGGTCTTGTTTATTTGCAGGTCTGCTGGAGTAAAAGCAGGGTTTTGTAAGCCACACGTTCGTTCTCATATCACTTCATTTCTTACCTGTTCGGTGTGTTTGTTGCCTGTCACTTCATTCCGAGTCGTTGCCACGTCAGGGTTGGCATCTGGACTGCCTGGCAAGGGGGTGTCTGCAAACTGCCAGCAGAATGGCCAGGAGTTAGGGGTGATCTGTAAATTACAACACAAGAAAAGGTGAGGCAGTGACAGTAACAGTGAGGTGGTTTAAAAAGCAGTGGCTACTGTTTTAAACACAATGATGTTCAGCGCATTCTCAAACCTAGAACATTGATACATGTACCAATCTAACCCCACAACCCAGACCCAGAGCTTCGCTGATAATTGCATGATAACAGAGTTTGCAAGATTTTGTAAAAGGCACTGCAGCATGCATCCCATATCTATTTCAGTAATGGTTTTGAAATGGGCCCCATGTTTTATAGAACTAATTTAATGTTCCTTTATCTGTCTGGTAGAGCCTCTCTCGCTGCAATGCATAAATCGCTCAATGATGCCATTCTGTGAATGTTGAATATTTCTGTCCTTTTATTTTAGTATCAAAGAGCAATAGCATAAGACTACATTAACATAATCCCACAAGAAGATACACCCAAAATACAGAAGCTCGGTATCACTGTGTGCGTCCTGCTTTGTAAACATCAGAAACGGATTCACAAATTTGTTTGCTATATTGCATTCATTTTAACCCAAAATGCATGCATAATGTTCTCAGTTTGTAACTTGTATTTTCCACACAGCTCTTGATAATTGATAATCTGCAAAATAATTGGTTCCAGACAGAGACTGCGGGGAAAACAACAATACTTGCAATGTTCTGTCTAAAATGACTGAATGTCTCTGTACTGCAAGTTTTGTGTTGCTATCAGTTTTGCAGATGTGAATGCCCTCATTATTTTAATTTTTAAGAGGCCAAGTTTCCACCTTCTAGGCACCGTTCCTGTTGTACTGAATGAAACAATCCTTCTTCCAAAACAGGCAAAAGAAAACCGGCAAGCCTTTTCCAGCTGCTCTCTTTGGAACGTTCTTCAAATAAATAAGAGAAGAAAGAAAGATGAACGGCTGGCTAGCTCTGTGTTTGAAATGAATTGCAGGCAGTCTGTTCTGAGTGTGTACACTCTGTAGGTCAAAGTCTTTCTCCGCTCGCTTGTTATTTATGTGAGTCAGTTCTGACAAGGCAGCCCAGTGATTTAATGAGATGTGTTTTCTTTGTGACTGCTCTGAGTGTTAAAGTGTGATTGAGGGAGGGAAAGGGGGATCTCTGCTTCAACTACCCAGCCTGAACAAGCGCAGCTCAGCTGGGCAAGTTCAGCGAGACTCTAGGATAACCAGGGAGACCCTCTGCATGCCATGGCTGTTCTCATTGAATTGAACCTGCAGTTTAAAACCAACAGGCACAGGGCAGCTGCAGATTAGCCACCTTGCATTATCAGCCCAGCGCTGGATTACAGCAATGAAAAAAACAGATATGCGCTCTCTCCAGTCATTCTGGGAATCTGGCTCCAGGACCCCTTTAGCAGAATTACAGGTAATTCACCTTGAGACTTTTAGAAAGACTGAATCTTGCAGATTATCGGGCACAAGAGATAGTCTTACTGGGCATGGTTGGGAACTATCTACCGCTGTTTATTTCAGTTGAATAAAGTGGATTAGAAGCAGACGACTCTCATCCTGCTCTTTAAAACGGGTTTACCTTGATCTTGAGCTACTGCACCTCAGGTAAAGCAGGGATTTTATTCCCGGTTGTCACAGCCTGAAGGGTACTGTTTGGGTCCACTTCTCTGATTGGTTGCTGGGTTTGTGGACCTATGACTTCTTATTGGTTCAAATCAGGGGGGGGAGGGAGGGGCGGGGCTGGGATTCAGTGGCTACTCTGTTTACAGGTATACTTTTATTCCAGTGCATGCCAGTGTTAGAAATTAGCCAACGCACAACTTCAAGTATTTCCAAAAATAAATGGTGCGTTTGTTGTCGCCTGCCACTATTGTAACAGACCTGCTGCATTGTTATTGCACTGAACCCTGGCACTTGAATGATGACGACTCTTCTGCACATGACTTGTGTTTTTTGTTTTCTAATGAAGTCATTAATAAAATTGAAAATGCTTCAGCCTTATCATTACATCTATTGGTCTTGCTCAATGGTTGTTTTTTTTTTACAGCTTCCTAGAAACCAAGGTGTAATGTATATTTAATTGAGCGGTTAGCTGGGAAAATCTATAATGCATCATGTTATATAAAACAGTGTAGTAATGTGATGTATGTTGATAGAGACGCTACAGTACAGAAAATCGTACTGGAGAACTACATTATATATTATATATATATATATATATATATATATATATATATATATATATATATATATATGGTCAGGTTTCATATTAAAAGTTGTGTTGCTTATTGAACCAACACAGAGCTCCACAGAAAGAGCGAGATCTGGGCGGTAAATAGATATGCAATTGATATTAAATTCATGTTAAATTAATAGTTAATAAATATGCAATAGCTGGTTTCTTGCTGAATGTTAACCAAATGTCGATTGAAAGTGTAACTGCATATCACACCCATTTACATAACGTTTTGTTGCCCTTGAAAATATGTAATCATTTCCCATTGTTTACATGTTTTTAATTGAAAAGACAGCTAATCTGACTTACATGTTGATGGAAAGTAACAGGGAATAATTGAACATAAATTTAATATGAATTGCATACCTATTTAATATTAGATTATGCCATGCAATATAAGCGTTACCATCTGGGCATAGAGAATAGCTAAGCTCTTCATGCCCTCCTGACAAGCAGTGACTGATGCCAGAGCTCTCTGATGCTATCAGCCCTCATTTAAAACAATGTGGTTGTCTATTTAAAAAGCAATCTGCTAGCACAGTGTTTAGTGCGCGGTTCACTGATTTTTTTTTTATCGTTAATGCATCACAATGGCAAGATCGTTGTACTGCATTGAAGTACGAGGTTGATGTTGAGTATTCTGTTATTCACAACGACTCTGAGTGTAATATACGAGTCCATCATCCTTTAGCAAAGTGTTACAAGTAAGTGGGTTGGAATGGAATTCCTCGAGTGCAGTATCCTTTATAGATCTCACATGTGCAGTTTGGAAAGAAACACACATTTAGGTAGCGTTGCTCTTCCCTGGTTGCCTAGAGAGAATTTTGCCCCACCCCTTCAACCTCTTCCTCCCCGTCATTATCCAACCAGCTGCTGACACCCGTAATGACAGACATGCTCTCAGCCAGTAACGTGCTCCGACCCGGAAGGCTGAGGTGAAGTGACTTTGGAAGCGAAGCAGTAACAGGCGTCCTGAGAGAACGGCATCCTACTTACTTTAACCTGGTATAGCACCAGCAGGTCAGATGTGCGGAATGGTTTCGTTAGCTACAGTAACTGTAGGCAGAGTTGTGTTTATCGTTAACGTGTCCAGCTTAAACTCAAAATAATATTTGCATGTGGAGCTAGAAACACACACTCACATTGCAGTGTTGGGCTGTATTATATGAAAGAGCGTTTCAATACTGTACAGAAACTGACTTACACCATGTGAGCCCCCAGCCAAGAACAGCAACTCGTTACGACCAGGATTCAAACCACCAAGCTCCTCATTGCATGACTCCCAGATTAATAGACAAGACGTACAGGGCGAGGCTGAACATGTACCAGAGACCTTGCACATTGCAAGAGAGCGTCTAAATCACTTTTTTTGTGTCTGCACTCACAGCTGTTATGAAGCCTCGTGGAGAGGCCTGTATTGTAGCATCTCCTTCGCCCGGCTCAGTCAGAGAAGCGCTCGTCTGCAGACAGAGGTAATGATGGCCTGACGTCCTCTCCAAATCAAATCAGGAACAACATTTCCAATGGGCCGGGCACGCGTGCCACTTCAAAGCTTTTCAGCACATTAGGACAATTCAGAGGCGGGTAGAGTTACCGAAAATAAGTGAACCGCAGATGGATTCAAGGTGGCTTAATGAATTAGCAGTCAGATCTGTTTTCTAGGTTAATATGTACAGTACATACATCCTGTAATAACTATTCGGCACGCTGGGTCCAAAGCACAGAAACTCAAACAGTGATTCCGATAAACAGGCTGAAACCTGCATGAAATCATTATTGAGCCTTTGATATAATATACATATAGCTAGGGCAAAGCCATTAACTTTAATAAGTGAGGCCAGGGTCAAAGCAAGCCAAAGGGATGGCTCTCATTACGCCCATCAGTCCCTTATCCCCTGGGGGTATAGGGTGATCAAACTGACCCTCACCAAAAGATATGAATAACATTTTTGCTTTTTTTTTCAGTAATTCAGGACAAAGCACCACCACACCAGCAGAATCTGACATGAGTACCATTGAGGATTTGGGGTTATATCTCAATGATGAAACGTTTGTCCTCAAAAGCACATTTGGACAGACTCTGTGAGGCTGACCCTGGGGTAACTGAAGAGAGGAGGAGGGGTGAGAATCGATTGAATGAAAGAGGGACGAGCGCTTAAACAAAACCATTGGAAAAAGACATTTCAGCAGGCGTGCGAAGGGCTGTATTTCTAACTAAAAACACGTCCCTAAGGAAGACAGGTGTATTGTGTTTGCTTGTTACACTGCAGACTCCATACCTGCAGGATATACACTCCCTTTATCTTCACCAGCTCTTGCTGGGTTAAGCCTCCACTGGGTGCTTCTCTTTGCCTGCCTGTGTGTGTGCTAAATTATTACTGATCTGTATCCCAGGCCCTGTTCTCTAGGCATGTCCTATTTCAGAAACTCTTTAAGGAGAGAAGCGCTTCAATTTTTTTATTTTGCAAGTTAAATGGGACCATAATCAAGCAGAAACACTCCTGAGAAAATTCAAAAGGCTCTTTCCACCCGCAGATGAATGGAGCACATCTAAGGGACGAGTTTACAGGGAGCACGATCGATGAGAAGTCTTTTATATCACAGCGTGTGGTCAAACATTGCCTACCAATAAAGCACTGGGAGGGCATTTCAAACGCAGTTTGTTTCCAGTTTTATGTGTTGTTTTTTGCTTTTCCTGGAAGGAATGCTGGCTAGGGAAATGCTGGCTGCAATGTTGCTCGGATAACGAGCTGAATTGGTGAGCTGCCGCAGAGCCTGGATTATAACAAGACCCTCCCATTGCAGGTAATGGCAGGAGCGTGCCCGTTCAGTTCAGCGCGCTCTTACAAGACAAATCAGCAGCCGTGTTCTATAAATATCTGCTGGGATAGACATGGGAGTAAATCAGACCATCTTACAGTAAAAAAAAAATACCCGTTAAAACAATGAGCTATTTATTTCTGAAGCCATTTCACTAGTCATTCACATATTGTGTTATATCAGAGAATGAAGACATGGCAATGTTTACCACCTGCTGTAATATATTCGGGCAGTGGGAAAGAAAGAAAGAAAGAAAAAGAAAGAAAGAAAGAAAGAAAGAAAGAAAGAAAGAAAGAAAGAAAGGAGAGACCCCTGTGAACAGTCTGATCGTCTCTCTCTGTCTCCCTCTCTCTCTCTCTCTCTCTCTCTCTCTCTCTCTGGGGAATCCTTGGCAGTTAATTTGATTCACCATGTCATCCTATATCTGTCAGTGGAGGCGTCTGATTTAATAGATGCTTTTCTTGATGGAGGAGGGGAGGGGAGTTACATGGATGCTATCAGTGTCTGTGAAAGATGACGGAACCCCCTCTATACACCCACAGGAGATAGATTGCATCATCCCCGGTGTGTCAGAAGCACTCTGTCCAGCACAGCCCGAGTGACAGTCCAGTATCATACCGTGTGGGCAGAATGACAGATTGAAAGACTGCGTGTTTGTAAGGGGCGTGATAGTACCGAGTTCTCGGAGTGACTGCACCGGGGGTGACTCGATATCGTTTGTATTTCCAGTTAAAACGGATCGTTTCTCAGCCGAGTGTGCGTGTTTTTATGTCCGAATGTGGCTTTAACAAACTCCGTGTCAGTATCCGTGAAAGCTCGGGTTTGCAGAGGCGAGTCTGTATCATGATCTCGTCTTCAATAAGGGAAAAAGCCTTGAAAATACCAGTCGAGAGCGAGTTCAGGGCCCTGTGAGCGGTGGCTAATACCGAGGCGCATCTCTCATTTAAAATGAAGTCTTTTTGTAGCGCGGTGGTGTTGTGTTGTTCCCAGGACGCTCAGCCAATGCGCCGTGGCAAAGCGCTTAGAACAGGTGAGCTATACACATCGTAACTCAAGTTGGTGAATCGAAAAAGAAAAAAAGTTGAAAAGGATATACAGTAGCCAGTTTCTAACTTACGTTTACTATCAGGGATGGTGTTTATTTATTATTGTGTTTCATTTTAGATGTACTATTACTTTTTTTTTTAAATGGTCAGGCGAACTAGTGGAAGGACCCTTCGGTCTCTAGTATATATATATATATATATATATATATATATATATATATATATATATATATATATATACATACACACACACACACACACACTGGAATTGCTGTGCCACGTCATCGCTGCCGCCTGCCCGTCTCCCCTCGCCTCCGCCACCAGCCAGCATACGGGAAAGTGACAGGGGGTACCTATTTATAACCTGCGAGGCGAGGCGCTTGCGGCTCCAGTTAATAAAAGAAGCGAGCGACTCCTCGCAGGCACTTCACAAGACAATAAAAGCCACCTGCCTCTGTTATAAGAATGATCCATTCCTGCCTGGGATTCCCAAGTGAGATAGCGGAGTTATTTCGGTACCGGTCTTTGAGATTTCACAGGCGCGGGTTTATATCTCTGGTGTAGAGAAGCTCCAGCCAGAATGGACGAGGCGGGCGATCTCACCGCTGCGGATAATAGGGCAGGTGCTTCCTTATCCGTAAACTGTTTTTAAAATTACATTTCAAATAACGTGACCAAAGAGGATATATAAAACATGCTGGCCCTTGTTGGTAAATGGTCAGAGGGTGGAGAGGGCTCGTTTGTCCGAAGAGCGTTATTGTTTTTGGAGACCGCAGGACACTGTGAGTCTAACCGCTGAATGGCACCGTCAGTTGGCGCCGTTTGCAAAAATAAAAACATGAGAGCATACATAAATAAATAAAGCAGGAGGTACATACAATTGAGGAGGAATAACGGAGAGCACCGATAGCCATCTCCCCATCCCCTGGGAGCGGAGGCTTCAGTAAAAGACCATTCGTCTTCTCCCTTCCCTATACATAATTCATGCAAGAAAAGCCACATAAAAAAGCACATCTCCAGCAGAGGCAGATTAATGGCAAGCAGGTTTGGATTAAGCCCT
>NC_054558.1:1067526-1072526 GCF_017654505.1 Polyodon spathula | reverse complement strand
GCACAGACCCCCTGCCTGCCAATCCAGCACAGACCCCCTGCCTGCCAGTCCAGCACAGACCCCCTGCCTGCCAGTCCAGCACAGACCCCCTGCCTGCCAGTCCAGCACAGACCCCCTGCCTGCCAGACCAGCACAGACCCCCTGCCTGCCAGCCCAGCACAGACCCCCTGCCTGCGTGTCCAGCACAGACCCCCTGCCTGCCAGTCCAGCACAGACCCCCTGCCTGCCAGCCCAGCACAGAGTCCAGCACAGACCCCCTGCCTGCCAGTCCAGCACAGACCTCCTGCCTGCCAGCCCAGCACAGACCCCCTGCCTGCCAGCCCAGCACAGACCCCCTGCCTGCCAGCCCAGCACAGACCCCCTGCCTGCCAATCCAGCACAGACCCCCTGCCTGCCAGCCCAGCACAGACCCCCTGCCTGCGTGTCCAGCACAGACCCCCTGCCTGCCAGACCAGCACAGACCCCCTGCCTGCGTGTCCAGCACAGACCCCCTGCCTGCCAGCCCAGCACAGACCCCCTGCCTGCCAGACCAGCACAGACCCCCTGCCTGCCAATCCAGCACAGACCCCCTGCCTGCCAGACCAGCACAGACCCCCTGCCTGCGTGTCCAGCACAGACCCCCTGCCTGCCAGACCAGCACAGACCCCCTGCCTGCGTGTCCAGCACAGACCCCCTGCCTGCCAGTCCAGCACAGACCCCCTGCCTGCCAGTCCAGCACAGACCCCCTGCCTGCCAGACCAGCACAGACCCCCTGCCTGCCAATCCAGCACAGACCCCCTGCCTGCCAGTCCAGCACAGACCCCCTGCCTGCGTGTCCAGCACAGACCCCCTGCCTGCCAGACCAGCACAGACCCCCTGCCTGCCAGTCCAGCACAGACCCCCTGCCTGCCAGACCAGCACAGACCCCCTGCCTGCCAGACCAGCACAGACCCCCTGCCTGCCAGACCAGCACAGACCCCCTGCCTGCCAATCCAGCACAGACCCCCTGCCTGCCAGCCCAGCACAGACCCCCTGCCTGCGTGTCCAGCACAGACCCCCTGCCTGCCAGCCCAGCACAGACCCCCTGCATGCGTGTCCAGCACAGACCCCCTGCCTGCCAGTCCAGCATAGACCCCCTGCCTGCCAGCCCAGCTCGGACCCCCTGCCTGCGTGATGCAGGACACTTCAGCTCCAGTGCCTCCACCCCCCTGCGAGGCACATGCTAAGATATAGTTACCGTTCCTAATCGTGTCTGAAATGTGTCATCTTTCCTCAGCGCCACTCACACTTTCACTGACTTCTCCAGTTTCACAGCCACCCTAATCTCCCAGTGTGATGCCCAGCAGAAAGACACTGTGATACTGGCACAACACGGGAGCTGCAGCTTGGGAACACTGGCCCGCTCGTTACGAGTCAGCCGTTTTCATTGATATGTTCAGGGTTGACCAGCAACTGATGAAAGACAAGAACGAAACAATAGCCGACAAGGGGCTTGCTGCCCACTTAGACTGACCATCGGAATCCCTGGTTCTTATTGACCGTTCTAAAAGAGGACCACGATCATGAAATTGAACTGTGCATAATAACATTGTAATTCAGAGTAAGTACACACGTATTTACGAGTAACTACTATGTAAATACACAGGAATTAGAGTTGCTCTATTTTCACTAACCCCTATGAAACAGCGTTTGTTAGAATGTAAGTAAACTCTCTGTTAATGGTTCCTCAGAATTAATCTGCAGCGTGATGTGTGATAAGAATCCACATCGTTCTTCAGGATCAACTCTCTTAAAACTTCAAGGATACAGGCTTATTATCATAATGCTTGTCTTAGAGCATTGCAAAGTTCTTAATTAGTACCACTGCAAACTTTATTCCCAGACTTACTCCCTGACTCTAGGATGCACTGGGATCACTCTGTCTCCTTGTTTCAGGTGATGCTTGAGACACTGTGCAGGATATAGTACGCGGGTGGAGGGCACAGGGTCATGTGGTCAGTGACAAATGATCGGTCTGAGTCACTCATATAATGTGGCACTTTCCATCTCACTGGATTACAGGGGGAGTATCCGCTACGGTTTTGAAAATAGTTTTTTACATATTTAATTTGGTAGCCTGAGGTGACACTCACACACACACACACACACACACGCACACACACACACACACACACACACACACACACACACACGCACACACACACACACACACACACACACACACACACACACACACACACACACACACCCTCTCTTCCACCTGCTGCACACTTATTTCCAAAGGGACCTTCGTAACCAAGAAACAGTTAACTGGGAGCGCAAGCAGGTGCTTTGCACGTCACATCTTCAAGACGAGACGTGTGTGTGGCAGAGCAGTCACTGCCTTTTCTGAACAATAAAAAACAATTTCTATCTGTCTACAAAGTCATAGATCTGATCATCTTCCATCTTCCTGTTCACAGACTTACAGAGGGAGAGAAGACCGCAGCCCAGGATTATCTAGTGCTGGAAAGACTGCATTGCTGGCCTCTGTTCTTACAAGGATTGCGTTCCTCTTTCTCGTGATTTTGTTTATTTGTATCTTCCATGCTGGCGTCTCTCTGGGCTGGGAGGGGGAGCTGATATGACCAACTGCCGGGAGATGGAGGTGGCGCTTGTGAGTGTTGAGAATTTGAACGGCTTGGGAACGGGAGACCAAGGTGATCATGGCTATCCTCGCTACCCCACCGAAATGAGCACCCCTACCAGGACCACGGATCGCCCTCCCAGCTACTGCAACAACCTCCAGTACCAGCAGGGCCAGCAGCCACAGCCCAGCCTGCCCAGGAGGGGACGATCTAGCTGCGCCAGCATGATCTCCAGCTGGAAGCTCTTTCTGAACAGCGAGGGGACCCAGAGTGAGGCCGTCTTCACAAAACTGGCCATGGAGTGTGAAGAGGACTTGCTGGGGGTCCAAGGGGGGAGGAACGAGGGTGACCAGAAAGTGATCATTAATATTGCTGGCTTGCGCTTTGAGACCCAGCTCAAGACCCTGGAGCAGTTCCCTGAGACCCTTTTGGGTGACCCCCAGAAAAGGATGCAGTATTTCGACCCCATGAGGAATGAGTACTTCTTTGATCGCAGTCGGCCCAGCTTTGATGGGATCCTGTACTATTACCAGTCTGGGGGGAAGATCAGACGTCCAGCCAGCATTCCTTTAGACATCTTTGAGGCTGAGATCGTCTTTTACGAGTTGGGGAACGAAGCCATGGAGCAGTTCCGGGAAGATGAGGGCTTCATCAAAGAGGTAGCGGTCCCGTTACCCACGAATGACATCCACCGGCAATTCTGGCTCCTCTTCGAGTACCCGGAGAGCTCCAACGCCGCCAGGGTCGTCGCTTTGGTCTCTGTTTTTGTCATCGTGGTTTCCATTGTCATCTTCTGCCTGGAGACCCTTCCCGAGTTTCGAGAGGAACAGGATTTTTTCTCCACGACAGCCGATTTCTTCAACCTGAGCCAGGAGGCTTCCCCCTCCTCTTCTAACCCAGCGAGCCCCTTCTCAGACCCCTTCTTTATCATCGAGACAGCCTGCATTGTGTGGTTCTTCTTTGAGGCCTTCGTGCGGTTTGTGGTCTGCCCGAGCAAGCAGGAGTTCTTCCGTAACATCATGAACATCATCGACATCATTTCCATCATCCCTTACTTTGTCACCTTGATCACCGAGTTGGTAGCCACTCCAGAGCCCACCGCGGGACAGACCATGTCCCTGGCTATACTCCGCATCATCAGGCTGGTCCGCGTCTTTCGGATCTTTAAGCTCTCCCGGCACTCCAAGGGGCTGCAGATTCTGGGGCAGACCCTCAAGGCTAGTATGCGGGAGCTGGGGCTGCTGATCTTCTTCCTTTTCATCGGGGTCATCCTCTTCTCCAGCGCGATCTACTTTGCAGAAGTGGACGAACCCCAGACTCAGTTCACCAGCATACCCGAGGGTTTCTGGTGGGCTGTGGTGACCATGACCACGGTAGGGTACGGAGACATGTGCCCAATCACTCTTGGGGGCAAGATGGTGGGTACCTTGTGCGCCATCGCTGGCGTCCTGACCATCGCCTTGCCCGTGCCCGTCATCGTCTCCAACTTCAACTACTTCTACCACCGGGAGAACGAGGAAAAGCCCACGATACCCACAGAGGGAGAGGCATCCAAGACGGCCGCAGAAGACGGCAGCACAACCTGTCTGAACCAATCTAACGGGTCTCAGTTGACCGACAAATCAAAGAACAGCAAGCTCTGAGCTCCGGGCAGGAGCCGACACACTTTTCCATTTCCAAATGCTTTCTTTCACCAGGACCCTGGAGGTCGGGGGGGGGGGGCAGAAGTTCAAAACCCCAAACAATCATCTTCATCTGTCAGCAGTACAGGCTGTGAAGTAACAAAACAACAGTCTACACCCCCTGCCATCAGCAAGGGGGAATCTTCTCAACTGAAAATGTGTGAAACCCTTACTGGCTGTAACAATTACCTTCCTTACTAAATATAGTTACAAACGCATCCCCCGAAGGATAGTCTTTTAAACGTGTTGCTCTCGTGTAAGGTTTCTGAGACGAGGTTATTTTAGTGGTGAGCAGGATGCTCCTCTGGTTATTCCACTGATCCTGGGTGTATCCCTGTGGGTTTGAACTCTGACCTGCTTCTATATGAGGATTAGCACATCATTCCACCAATCCTTTCATTAGAAACAATAATAGGTGCTTTGCATTGTGTCTTTCTATTTTCACACACAGTAAAACCATATTGCTTAGATTAAAAAGGTCAATAATAACACTCTAAAGGGGAGGACAATAATCTGTTTTCTTGCATATCCATAAATGTGACAGTCGCTTGTGTAAATACATACGTTTGGTGATTTCAGTGTAGTTCTTGTGTGAAGCAGCTATCTTGAATTGAAAACCTGGAAACCCTGTTTCAGTTTAAGGGTGTGTGCCTTTCTTTCTCTCCCAGTGCACACACAGAGCTGTGATGACCCAGTGTAAACGCCTGCATGG
>NC_054558.1:910026-1062526 GCF_017654505.1 Polyodon spathula | reverse complement strand
CTTTTCAATACTATATTATTATACAGGCTCCTAAAGGGAGGAGTCTGAGAGACGGAAAGTCACTGCGTCTCAAAGTCACGTCTCTCCTCTGCAGACAAGCACAGCACTGCAGTGTGAAGGAGTCCTGTTTGCAGGTGTTCTCTCCACCCCCTCTCCCACTCAGCAGAGCTGCACGTGCTTCTGCCCCTGTGTGGACTCGGCTGTACTGGCACTGAAGCACAAGCGGCTGCAGTGGAAAGGTCAAGGATGGAAACGCAGGTGGCAGGGCAGAGAATCTATATATGTTGCGTTTGAGTAAAACAAACATTAACCCACCTCCCCAGTATCAGAGGGCATAGTTTCATTACTGGAGGATATGTATGTGATGTGTTTCTCTATCTACAAATATGCAATGGATCCCATCCATATATCTAGCTGACTTTAAAGCGATTTGAGATCAGTGAATCTCTATCTGCAGTAGATTGAGATCAGTGAATCTCTGTCAGCAATAGATTAAGATCAGTGAATATCTGTCTGCTGTAGATTGAGATCAGTGAATCTCTTTCAGCAGTAGATTGAGATCAGTGAATCTCTGATCAGAATCTCTTTCAGCAATAGATTGAGATCAGTGAATCTCTGAGATCAGTGAATCTCTGCAGTAGATTGAGATCAGTGAATCTCTTTCAGCAGTAGATTGAGATCAGTGAATCTCTGTCAGCAGTAGATTGAGATCAGTGAATCTCTGTCAGCAGTAGATTGAGATCAGTGAATCTCTTTCAGCAGTAGATTGAGATCAGTGAATCTCTATCAGCAGTAGATTGAGATCAGTGAATCTCTGTCAGCGGTAGATTGAGATCAGTGAATCTCTGTCAGCAGTAGATTGAGATCAGTGAATCTCTTTCAGCAGTAGATTGAGATCAGTGAATCTCTTTCAGCAGTAGATTGAGATCAGTGAATCTCTTTCAGCAGTAGATTGAGATCAGTGAATCTCTGTCAGTGGTAGATTGAGATCAGTGAATCTCTTTCAGCAGTAGATTGAGATCAGTGAATCTCTTTCAGCAGTAGATTGAGATCAGTGAATCTCTATCAGCAGTAGATTGAGATCAGTGACTCTCTGTCAGCAGTAGATTGAGATGAAAGCGATTTCAGTGGTGGCCACAGATTAATAGAGTGTTGGATTTCAACAGCATGCATCTGAGCAATGGAAATGTAGCACAGGCTTTCATTTTGTATCCAAGGTCAGAATCATTCTCCTCTTCAATTGAGCATGAGCTCTGTCTGCCCCCTAGTGGTGATGGAGCAGTACTGCATAACACAAAGGCAGCCATTCCTACAACATGCTCGGGAGGGGGAGGGGGAGGTTGTTGAGTGGAGAATATGCTGTACATCACACATGCTCTTCTGTATGTATTCTATAGGGATTCCCCACATGATGGCTGTGCATCACACATGCTCTTCTGCATGGACATGGATTTCAGATGTGCTGCAGTCTGAACTCACTGATATACCCCTGCTGTGTGGGAAATCAATATTACATATATTAAATATAGTTTGCTGCTGTGTTTGTATCACACAGAGATGAAATCCATTTCTCCTGGATCCTGCTTATTTAATAGAGCTCAGTAGACCCTGTCCTATTACATTATACTGGGTAGCTTTAACAAACGCTAAATAACCCCAAAGAATGCTGATAAAATAACTCATTAAACAACCATTTTATCAATAGTCGTTGGTGGGGAAATTGCCCAAGTAGTTACATTTATATGGAAAACAAAGGGTTAAACAGCCACCCAGTAATCTCTGGGACGCTGGAACTCAATGAGCCGCTGTTAGTTGCTGTTTGTCCCAGTGTCCACTGGGTGGCACTGTTGTGAAAGCGGATCTGTCTCAGCATTCTGTTGCTGGGTAAATTTAAAGCCCTGCCATAAAGCCATGAGTGATGCGATGATGGGAAATCCGATGAAGGAAATGATACTGAAACCAGATTGGCAGTTTCAGTTCTGTGACTGTTTTCTGGATGAAGTTAGTTTCTGAACACTGAAATTCATGACTATTGCACACCCAGCCATACTGTATAACTGTAATCATGAAACTGTCCTTCCTCAAAAGCGTCCAAACTTTTAACAACACGTTTATAGATTAAAATAGGGATCCTTAAACTACACTCTAAGCATGAGACCTGACCCAAGCAGCCACTTGCTGTTGCTAATAAACCCCAGAACAGTAACAGTGACATAAGCACCTTGAATAGACAGGCCCCTCCACTGCAGTGTGCGCTCAGCTCACAGCCTGCAGAGCTCTGATTGAATAATTAACCAGAGCAATGTGCTGAATATTCTGCATCCTAATGAGCTCCCTGCAGAGCACTGGGGCCTCACACAGTGCAGAGAGTCCTGGCTGTCACAGCTAGTCAGAGCTGCAGAGCGCTGGGGCCTCACACAGTGCAGAGAGTCCTGGCTGTCACAGCTAGTCAGAGCTGCAGAGCGCTGGGGCCTCACATAGTCCAGAGTCCTGGCAGTCACAGCTAATCAGAGCTGCAGAGCGCTGGGGCCTCACATAGTCCAGAGTCCTGGCTGTCACAGCTAGTCAGAGCTGCAGAGCGCTGGGGCCTCACATAGTCCAGAGTCCTGGCTGTCACAGCTAGTCAGAGCTGCAGAGTGCTGGGGCCTCACATAGTCCAGAGTCCTGGCTGTCACAGCTAGTCAGAGCTGCAGAGTGCTGGGGCCTCACACACAGTCCAGAGAGTCCTGGCTGTTAACTTTAATTAACTCACACGTCCTTTTCAAAAAACAGGGCTTTACTTCTGATAAGACTCCTTAAAACAACTGTGTTTATCACATCCCGGCGTTAGTATTGTTTTGTACGGAGCTCTTCCTTTTCCCAGAATAGACCACCACAAGACCACCAGAATCGTTCACCAGCCCTCTCGATTCCCAGCCCTCTCGATCCCCAGCCCCCTCGATCCCCAGCCCCCTCGATCCCCAGCCCTCTCGATCCCCAGCCCTCTCGATCCCCAGCCCTCTCGTTTGGCTGATAGCTGCATCCAGACTCTTTATTTACTCTTCTTATACAATCAAGTAAAACAAGCACACACACAACACAGGCAGCTGATTGAAACCGCAGACTGTCTCCCTGCCCTGCAATTCATTTCAAATGGATCACAAGCCAGCTCTTACCAGTGACACAGAGTTTAGAGACGCGCATGATTGGGAAATTGCTGTTCAACAGGTTTTGATAATCATGATGGATCCTAATGTGAAATGCAGTCAAGCTTTACAAAGCAGATATTAATCACTATTGCTTTCATTTTGCAGTTCCTGTTACTTCACCAACAACACCCTTAGAAAGCTTTACTATTGTAAACACATAGTGTAAAATAGCACAGTGGAAGCATGGTAAACACATAGTGTAATATAGCACAGTGGAAGCATGGTAAACACATAGTGTAATATAGCACAGTGGAAGCATGGTAAACACATAGTGTAATATAGCACAGTGGAAGCATGGTAAACACATAGTGTAATATAGCACAGTGGAAGCATGGTAAAGCATAGTGTAATATAGCACAGTGGAAGCATGGTAAACACATAGTGTAATATAGCACAGTGGAAGCATGGTAAAGCATAGTGCAATATAGAACAGTAGAAGCATGTTAACACGCATTCTATCAAGGCACATGATTAAACTGAATGAATTCCCTGAGACATCAGCAGAAACATTTGCCAGCCAGCTTTCCACGGTTTTGTTTAAATCTGTTTACTGCTTTTCCCTTCTAAACAGCTTTTACCAGCAATGACTCTGCTGTTAGGTACAGAGTCCGAGCTGTACAGTAGGCCTGTATCTTGCTCAATCAGCAGCAAACCAGGGAAGCAGATAACAGCTGCTCTTGTGTGGCAGTGTGTCTCCTGCAGAAAATGAAGGAGGAAGCAGGAACTAAGGTCTGAGGGTGGAGTCCAGTAAAGCCCAAATTGGGCAATGTGTTTCATGTGAAAAATGTGTGGCAGGTTTGAGGTTTGGGAGGTTGTGAGGCACAGACATGCCACAGTAGAAAGTTGATGCCTCATACACGGGGTGTATTGCCAAATGTTTCTACTCCGAAAGGTAATTTTAGTTGTAGGGAGAGTCCTCCCACACTGTGTTCCTGCCGGTCTGCCTGTCTGCCGGTCTGCCTGTCATGTTCTGCATGTATTTAACTGAAATATCTTCTCCTTTCAAACCCTCGAGAATCATCGTTTCTTTTACAATTACCCGACAACGGCCCTAGATCTTATACACGGTTACCGTGGCTCCGATCCACCCCTGGTGAAGTGCTTGTGAAAGGTTACATGCGGTACCCAGCCGCTCGTGTGTTTCACATGGCCGGGGTGTGTTGTAACACCAGTGCCACCAGCGGGCATTGTTCACCAGCTGCACCCTGTGTATGTAACAGCCCCAGGAGTGTTTCACAATTAGAAGCAGCAGTAAGTCAGTCCTGTTCCTCCGTTTTTTCTCAACAGCGATGCTTCTGCTCTGTAACCTGCTGGCACAATGAAGGGAGCTTTGACTAGCTATCTCCCCCGCAGCTGAAAAACGATCCCCAAACCCAGCAGGATCTGATCCTCGGTGAGAGTTGGCAGGTAAACAGATATCACTTTCAACTGCTTTCGGAAGTGATTTCATAACAGCACCCCACATGCAAGACAGTGAGTCTGAGCAGCCCCTTGTCCTGCTGCACACGCTGGGGCTTTTCTGTCCCGCTGTCACAGAAACAGCAGCCCTCAATGTCTGCTATTTACAGAGCAGTTCAGTGAACCACGTTATATATTAAAAGGGGTTGAATGATAGTGCCTCTGGAGGTTTCTTGACTGGGAAAGTCATTGAAACAATCCCGCAGCGACACTCGGAGTATCCCACAATTCCATTATCGGAACAACACCTGCTCCCAGTTATTTGGTTTAATTGAAGTTTAGGGCAATGCGTTAATCTCTCTATCTATCACAGTTTCTGACTAGCTTGCCCCTAGTTATAGACACACCACCTGTTATCTGTGTGATTCTAGTCTCAGCTCTCTCAGGGTTATAGACACACTGCCTGTTGTCTGTGTGATTCTAGTCTCAGCGCTCTCAGGGTTATAGACACACTGCCTGTTGTCTGTGTGATTCTAGTCTCAGCGCTCTCAGGGTTATAGACACACTGCCTGTTGTCTGTGTGATTCTAGTCTCAGCGCTCTCAGGGTTATAGACACACTGCCTGTTGTCTGTGTGATTCTAGTCTCAGCTCTCTCAGGGTTATAGACACACTGCCTGTTGTCTGTGTGATTCTAGTCTCAGCTCTCTCAGGGTTATAGACACACTGCCTGTTGTCTGTGTGATTCTAGTCTCAGCTCTCTCAGGGTTATAGACACACTGCCTGTTGTCTGTGTGATTCTAGTCTCAGCTCTCTCAGGGTTATAGACACACTGCCTGTTGTCTGTGTGATTCTAGTCTCAGCTCTCTCAGGGTTACAGACACACTGCCTGTTGTCTGTGATTCTAGTCTCAGCTCTCTCAGGGTTACAGACACACTGCCTGTTGTCTGTGTGATTCTAGTCTCAGCTCTCTCAGGGTTATAGACACACTGCCTGTTGTCTGTGTGATTCTAGTCTCAGCGCTCTCAGGGTTATAGACACACTGCCTGTTGTCTGTGTGATTCTAGTCTCAGCTCTCTCAGGGTTACAGACACACTGCCTGTTGTCTGTGTGATTCTAGTCTCAGCTCTCTCAGGGTTATAGACACACTGCCTGTTGTCTGTGTGATTCTAGTCTCAGCTCTCTCAGGGTTATAGACACACTGCCTGTTGTCTGTGTGATTCTAGTCTCAGCTCTCTCAGGGTTATAGACACACTGCCTGCTGTCTGTGTGATTCTAGTCTCAGCTCTCTCAGGGTTACAGACACACTGCCTGTTGTCTGCGTGATTCTAGTCTCAGCTCTCTCAGGGTTACAGACACACTGCCTGTTGTCTGTGTGATTCTAGTCTCAGCTCTCTCAGGGTTACAGACACACTGCCTGTTGTCTGTGTGATTCTAGTCTCAGCTCTCTCAGGGTTACAGACACACTGCCTGTTGTCTGTGTGATTCTAGTCTCAGCTCTCTCAGGGTTACAGACACACTGCCTGTTGTCTGTGTGATTCTAGTCTCAGCTCTCTCAGGGTTACAGACACACTGCCTGTTGTCTGTGTGATTCTAGTCTCAGCTCTCTCAGGGTTACAGACACACTGCCTGTTGTCTGTGTGATTCTAGTCTCAGCTCTCTCAGGGTTACAGACACACTGCCTGTTGTCTGTGTGATTCTAGTCTTTTTACCTCTTAAATGACAATCCGCCCACATCACAGTGAAACTGACCCCTGTTACTATCACCAGGATCACTCTATACTCCCAATTAAGATATTACTTCAGAGTTTAGCACGAGAAAGTCATAAAATACATTTGATCACGCGAAACTGGAGAAAGGGAAACCAGCCGAGGCATTGCGGGGATGTGTCTTTGAACCGGTAATGAGGTTCTAAACAAAGTGCAGCTGCACTGATGAACAGCACTGTCATAGACCCACACAGATATACTGCTGAACTGTCTCTTTACCTTTTAATGATTTTTGCAGTGATTCCTAGTGGGTATTGCTATTACTCATGTATATTTCCTTCTTGGTGCAATGAGTCACGGTTGAGAAGCTGCTCTTCTCTGCTAATTGCCTGTCTTAGTCGTTATGTAGGCTGTGCATTGTCAGTGCAATCCGGAGATCCACATCTAGCTTACATACATCTATAGGAGGCAACCGGAACTAGGAGCATCTTAATACAGGGGGTATAAATGCACTCAGAGTGACTACATACATCAGAAATAACAAAATCTATTTCAGTGCTAACATTCTCTACGGAATTACCAGTGTCAGTGAACCTGTTTCAAATAATTAGTGACTACCTGGCACACAAACGCCGGGGGAATGGAAAATAAACTTCCACTGATTCCAAGGAACGCCTGTGTGTCACACGGAGCCGAGCAAGCATTTCAACAGCAGAGGCATGCCGAGAAACGGCCTCCAGCTGCCTGGAGCGTTTACACCTTTAAACATTGGCAGGGCGGTGTGAAGAAACAGTGGGGCTGGGGTCAGGGGTCACCCGGTCCAGGGGTGATCCAGGGCCAGGTCCTCCACCACTGGGTGAAACAGCCTGCCTTCTTAAAACACAACATGTCAGGACTTTAGAATCTCAAACAGACACATTTTGAGCCTCCACTGGAATACTCAGTGTTTAAATGGGGGGGGGGGGGTCTGTACAGTATCATAAGTAAACGAGTTATATCTACACCGCAATGCTGCGGTTGTGCAGTGTACGTTTTGATATTAGTATTTAATATAGTTAGGAAGGATGTAATGCTGAAAAGCAGGCTTCGTTGACAGTCCAGTTTGCCTTGTTTATACAGACACAGGCTCTTCTTTCTAGAAAGGAAGTAAACCCGTGGTTACAAATGTTTGTTATATTGATAATGAATGACCCGGGACACGCCACTGTTTTGTGGGACTCATGAACATGATACGGGGGCTGTGCAAAACATGCGCGTTTGTGATGTACTCAAGTGCGCTAAAAAGACAAAACAATTTAGGTAACCTCCCTCAAAAAAAAAAAAAAATCCTTTCCTTAACAAGAAAAAAAAATGAACAGCTCAACTGGTAAACAACCCAGTGAAATCCCCGCAGTGTTTCGATGTTTACCTGCGCTTACCTGTACGCACGCTATGATCTCACCCGACCGCCCATTCCTGCGCTGATTGGGCGACGCGCTCGATTACACCGTCTTGACATTGGCTGGTTATAAAATCTTCTCTGGGGGGTATTGATTGACTAACCCTTGAGAAAACCAGGAATACCCGCCTTACCTGAGTGCTGGACATTCGGGTTGGAGAAACACATTAACGCAAGCAGAGGGATTGCAAAGAAAAAGACAAGGTAATTCTTAAACTGAGTCAAAGCAGATAGTTAGGGTTATACCTACCGCACTGTAACCTAATCTTATATTACAGGGTGAGGTTTGGCGCACAACACTAGAACGCATTTCATTATTAACCGTACTGTACAGCACGCAGTGGCCGATGGGCTGTATTTAAAAACGGTAACGAAGACGCACAATTACGCGTTTCTGTTTCTTCGTGTATATCTGTAAAAACCGAATCCGCTGTAGCATCACTACCCATTGTGCCCATTCTGTTTATACTAGCAGTGTTCAGCGCAGGGGGTTTAAATGCAATTTATGTTCGTTGTGCGTAAAATATTGTTTGTGAATTCTACTTCATTATTAATAAAGCTTTTTTTTTTTTTTTTTTTTTTTTTTTTCTTTTAAAAAAGTAAAAAAAAAAAAAAAAAAGTTGGATGCATTGCGTAAATCGGACGGCTGCTTCCCTGTGTGGTGTGTGTTTAATAATTAGCGGAAGTATGGTGAGCTTCAGAAACCGAGAGCGACGCTCATAGTGCTGCGTGTCTGTAGTTTCAGCTTTGTTATTCGGTGGGGGATGCGGCAGTGAATCCGATCGGTTCAGCGCCACTGCGGGCAGGCTGCGCGCTGCGGGGAGCTTCGGGACAAAGCGTCTCCAACGCCGAGGATTGAAAGAGCAGGCACGAACGCGCGCCTGTGCAATTCCAACTTTTGCGTTTGGTTTCGGAAAGCTGTCCCCGGGATACGGCCGGGTCGCTTCTGTGGCTGCGGGTCTCGTTTTGGCGGGGTTGTTATTGGTTAGTCTCGGGTTTGATTGTTATAGGAGTTGTAAACTCAACCACAAAGGCTTCTAGTGTCTAGAATGTGTGTCTAAGGATGAGGTCACCACCTCCCCGTTATCGATAACTGTTTGCTGTGGTGTGGCCCGAGTCAGAATGCCGCACAGTCAGCAGCGCTGTCTGTGTTCTGGAATATTTACCCAGCTCAATGGCTGTTGCTTTGTTCTAGCACGGATTCTATCAGGAATCAACAGGCTGCCTGTATTGATTTTCCGAAGATAAGGCTTGAGCGATCTCACCGCTTACAGTGGGGGCTGAGACAAGATGGCAGCTGTCAATGGGTGGTTTCAGTTTCATAAGTTCATAAAAGCGCGATGCATGCAGTTGTCGTTTATACTGTCCATAAAGGAAAATGAGATGCTGTGCGGTGTGAGGAGTCACTGAAGCAGTATTAAATATAACCTGTATTAAGAGTTTGAGTTCCTGCATTGTGTATTGGTACTAAATATTTATTTTTGCTTTCTGAGCAACAGAGGCATTCATAAGTCAGTCAAGTCATTTCTGTTAGGCATTTAAAAAACTTGCAAAAAGTAGTGACAGATGCAAACTAGTTTCAAAGGTGGAGGCGGCTTCTATAAAGCAAAGACACCCCGGTACTGTGTTTGCCCTGACCCTGTGTGTGTCTTGCAGGATCCCCAGCATGGAGCCGGCAGTGGAGACCCTGCAGGGAGCCCCTACCTTGGACCCCCGATTGCTGTCTCTGGGGCGCAAGGACGCAGAGAGGGTGCTGGAGCTGTACGTGAGGCGCAGTCTGAGTCTGAACGATGGACCAGGACGAGACAGGAAGCCCAGGGGGAGAGGAGGAGACCGCAGGGGTGCAAAGAACGTGAAGGGCGAAGTGCGAAGGTCAATCAGCGAACTGGACAGTTTGGGGCCTAGCAGTGAGGTTGGCAAGGAGGTAAAGGTCCCGGTTGAACCAAAGCTTTCTGAGAGCCCAGCCCGCTCTGTCACTCCCCTGGGGAGCTCGACGGAGAAGCCCAAGAAAGCTTCCAAGAAGGGGAAGAAGGCTGTCCTGAAGAGCCTGTTCAGCTTCTTCTGGAAGAAGAGCAGCGAGGAGAAAGAGGACCAGGAGCCAACCTCGGAGGAGAAGCCAGCCTCGGGATCCACAGAGAGCCAGGGAGCCCCTGCCGGCTGTCTGCCTGTGACCCGGCAGTTCTCGGAGGACCACTACAGCCCCACCACCCCCCGGCCGGCCAAGCCACTCAAACGGAAGAGCACCCTGCGGAAGTCCTTCTCCTTCAAGAGCAGAGGCACGGACGCCCCAAAGAAACCCACTTTCCTGGCTCTTCGTGGCAATGTGCATAAGCAAGAAGGTGAGTGTTTGAACAGAATGTCGGTCTGGCACTAGAACGCTCTGTAGATTGATCCAAGCATTCATCTCGTAAGGATTTGCAAAAGGTAACATCACTGTAGGTAGACCAGGATTAGGGCTACACTCTGGCGTAAAAGTTTTGCAAGCATCCCAAGAACCTACCGCTGTCTCAGTAATACATTGTCACAACATGCGTTGCACGACCAGCACAATTGAAAAAGCACAAACATAAATTAGTTTTTACAGGAGGAGCCTGTAGGTTGGTTGAGCATTAAAGATGGGCTCTGATCCCTGATTCCCCCTTCCCCCCAGCTCCCGAGACGCAGCCTCAGTACTCGTACTACGAGCAGGTGTCTGTGGAGATGGAGCGCATCGTGAAGGCACAGGAGCCGGTCCTGGAAGAGGTGTCACAATCTCCTGACCTGGACACTGATGGGACGATATCTGCTGGTGGTGAGTGGAAGTGTTCTCAAGTGCATGGCTATAAAGACAGGTGGCAAACACACGCCTCGCAGCAAAGGAAGGCACCACAAGTGTTGGGGACTTGATCAGAAGCTGCACGTGTTGCTTTTTAATGATCCTGGGGGGGGTGGTGTTTATCAACCACATCGCTATCCTAGGATTACCTGGAAGTGCTCGGTCCCGTGATTTGCTTGGACCTCAGCACTGCATTGTGAATGTTTTCAAAACAGCAGACCCGACTTGTCTGGGCTTGTTGAATACACTGTATTATTATATTTGAATGGTAACTATGGGAGCTGTAAACACAAGCAGTATTGAGTTATAAAAACCTGACACGTGCTAGGAGGTCTTCACTCTTCACGAAGGAGGGGCAGGCTTTGTGATTTGCTGTGAAGAGTGATCCTGAAAGAATATTTCCCTTTCTTTTCAGATCAGCTTCAGATTGATCAGATTGTCTCTTTGCTGCAGAGGGAAGGAGACATTATAGATGAAAAGGTAGGCACAGTATTTCAACAGAGCTTTTATCACGTCACTTGTTGTGATAACTGAGCTAAATTTACCTTTACAATCTTGCCTTGCTAAACAAATACAGGTTCTGTTAACACTGTTTTTGGAAAGTGAGCCAATCGGAAGTGCCCAGAGCACCGGGGGGCGGGTTCGAGAGACAGGGTGCTATGTGGAAAATAAAGAAGTGAAAGACAGACAGCTGATAAATACATTTCAGATGACTGTATAAGAAATATCAGCGGCTCCCGTTCATTACAGATAATTGATTGTTTGGGTGCGAGAGCACTGCAGCCCTGCTTATTGATTGCTCTTCTGTTAACCCCTTGTTTGCCGCTCCGCAGCTGAAGGAGAGCACGGATCTGAACTCCTTCTTCCAGGGCATGACCTACAGCTCCTTCCAGCAGCTGGCTGACCGCTACGTGGAGACCTCAGAGGTCAGGGGTCAGCAGCCGCAGGTGAGCCCCCCCGAGCTGGTCAAGTTTGCCTTCACGCTGGACATCACTGCCAAGGTGGCGGGCATCTGTAACCACACAGTGAACCGCATCATGGGCTTCGGGAACAAGTACCTGCAGGACCGCTTCACCCAGTTCAGCAACGGCCAGCCACTGGTAAGAGGGCTTCATCATTCATCCACTGCTGTTGAGCCTGGACTGTGTGTGTGACATGGGCCTGGCGGGCGAAGGGCTTCACCAAGTCAGCGCAAGTGCGTTTGCTGCAGTTTAGCCAGTGTTTAAGTCACTCTGGTTTTGTGTGTGCTTTGTAATGTTTCATTTCACTCTGTGCACTTTTCTTACTCCTGAACACACAGGTAATGTTTAAGAGTATGAAAGTAATTCAGGTACATCTCACTATCCACGCTAGAAACCTGAAATAAACTGGACCGCTCTACTGTAGCTGTCAAGTATAATGGAAGCCAAGGGCAGATCGGCTTGAGGCAGAATCACTGAGGTCCTTTAAGACCCAACTTGACAAAGTTGTGAGATCAAGCCGCTACTGGGAACCGGACCAGTGTAGATGGGCCGAATGGCCTCCTCTTGTTCGATAATTCTTCTGTTCTTAGGATCTAAAAAAGCAGCCTTGCTAAATATTTAATAAAACACACAATATAACATTTGTTTTTTGTTTTAATCCCACCAGAACCTCATTGACTACCCTATTGAAAGTCCGGACTGAACAAACCCACACAGCGCTACCCAGCCACGGACAACACTTCATCAACAAGCTCTTTGGAAAGGTTTCTACAACAACAGAGTGTGTGCTCACCAGGGCAATGGGAGCAGCCCAGAAAACCCTTCTCTTTTAATGGAAGGAACTTCACTACTGAACACCAGCCAAGCTTTTAAACCCCCACCAAGATGGCTGGTTCATGACTTTTAAACCCCTGACAAGATGGCTGGTTCATGACTTTTAAACCCCTGACAAGATGGCTGGTTCATGACTTTTAAACCCCTGACAAGATGGCTGGTTCATGACTTTTAAACCCCCACCAAGATGGCTGACTCTTGACTTTTTTAAAAAGTGGCTTAATGGATCGTTCTGGTTGGCCTCCACTGAAACTACGGAGAGAAATAAAACAAAATGTTTCAATGTTAACTTTTGCGGACGCTTGTGGATCACATCCCAGCGTGCCAAGCACGTGTTCTGGGGTGACGTTACCCACTGCAGCCCCCGACTCTGCTTGTTGTAATAAAGGCTTTGGGGCGACCCCTCTGGTGTTCACATTTTCTGATCCTCTTGGGTCTGGTTTCACTGACCTAGTCTTGGGCTCCCCACTGTAGGTAAACTAGTCTAAGACTGGTGCTATTCAGGGCCTGTGAAACCAGCCGCTCTTAAAGTATACCACGAGGAAGTCATGCTTGAGTCATTTCACATTGCACAGCGCTGCTTCAGGCTGACAATGGTCTCTGTGCAGCCAGGAATCTGAAATAATGCACATGCACTTTCTTGTCAAGTCTGTGCCCTGAATTAGGGCTTGGTAATCTATGCTTAAAAAATGATTTAAACATTTTTTCATGTTAAAAGTAGATTTAGCTTATTTGTATAATAATAATAATAATAATAATGGTGTACATTTTAAACTAAGAGTTAAAATTAAGCTGCAGTAATGTGTTGTAGTTCCACCTCATTCCACTAGATGTCGCAGTTTGACTGATTGAGAAAGGAAGAAAATAAACTGTTCTGTATTCTGCTGGCTACAGGCTATGGAAATGGAATATTGCTTCCCTTTTTAATGTTGCAGGTTCAGGTATAAATTAAAGGGTAAAGCAGGCATGTCCATTTCCAGCCCTCCTTGCAGTATGTACAGGTGTACTGTAGTTGTGTTTGTGACCCCTAGTGGCAGGAAAAGCTAACTGCACATTTTTTTTAATGGTCATAAGAATTTCTACATATGTAATGAGGGCATAAGCCTTTATCAGTGAATTCTGATGTTTTTCCAATGCATGGATTCCTGATGGATTTCTTGAAAAAGTATGTGAATCAAGACTTTAGAAAAGTCGGCTGAACCATGAAACCTTTTTCCAAAACCAAGAATACTCACGCGTGCTGTGTCACGCATGATGTCGCCTGCACAGGCTGTGTTGACAGTCCAGTTTGCCCCAGTGATGCCGCTCTTGAGAGAGGACAGTTCAAGCCATGCCCAGCATCCCTCGGTGTGTCTTCTCATCCCTCCACCTCCTCATCTTGAGCACTGCTGGAAATTAAAGCACAAAATACCAGACGTCAAGAAACAAGGGCTGATTACAAACTGCAATGATGTTAATGCTGAATGTATGCAATCAACTGTGAACTCTTTCAAACAAATAATAATGCAATGTGAATTGTGTGTGCTGGCATACACCAGTCCTGTAACGTGTACAACCTGATATTTAAAGTAAATTATGATTTTTTTTGGTAAACCTGTGTGGTTTATTTGTTTTATTTTTTATATATAACCTCAGTGCTCTTTATATCTCTATGTAATGAACCCTTATAGTGAGGCAGAGAGCAGCGTGACTCTGCGATGTTACACTCTCTATATCTCTATGAACCCTTACAGTGCTGCAGAGAGCAGCGTGACTCTGCGATGCTACACTATATCTCTATGAACCCTTATAGTGCTGCAGAGAGCAGCATGACTGCGATGCTACACTCTCTATATCTCTATGAACCCTTATAGTGAGGCAGAGAGCAGCGTGACTCTGTGATGTTACTGCTTTCCACCTCGATACTGATGTGATTCTGGTCTCAATGTGCATATTTTATAAATCTGCCACACAGATAACAAAAGCAGTGACGTTTCCAGAATGAGCGCAGGACAGACTCTGCGCAGTGGAAGCTATACCCACAGCACAGGGCTTGTTAATAAATCATGTTAATAAATCTAACGTTCAATAAACATTTCTGCAGGGTTAAGCTTCAAAGGCAATGGCCAGTGATCAGAATGTATAGCATGCTAGTGAAGCTGTCATTGCATGACCTCACTGAAACTGTTCTGAATCTTAAACTTGATCCCTCATTCACAAGGGATAGGTTTGCAATAACGCAGTGTGTAGAACCGAAGCAACATCTTTCATATAGAATATATATTTTATATAACGTGTAATGAAATGGAACACAAACATTCCTTATTCAAATATTATTTATTGTTTTTTAGTGTCAAAGATTAATATTCAAATGCATATACAGTGGGATCTATAATTCATATTCATTGATATTTCTATTCATAGCAAAGTGTAGTTTTAGACTCCACTTTCCTCCTGCATGTGAATAAGAGATTACACTTCCCATCAGGAGAGATGCGCTGGAATTGCACGCTGCTGTTTCAAATCAACTTCGATTCCTTAAACTGGGCTCTGAACTACATCTTTACAAACTCCTCCACAAGCAAGCAAAAACAAACACATTTCTTCTATAAAAACAGATTGGTGTTACCCAAACGAGAAGTATTTCAGAGAGATATCATACTATATATATATATATATATATATATACATCTATATATATATATATAATCTAATTATATCTAATCTATTTAAACTACGATTCCTACTATGTGAGTAAGTGCAGTTCAGTTGAACATGTTCAGTGTACTTCTTGCATGCTGGCCTGTTTTTAGTGCCCTGAACGGGACAGCTTCCACAGATCCAGCTGCCCTGTGATGAACGGTTCTGTGCAGAGCGGTCTCAGATCTGTGGGAGCTCCTCACAGTTCTCCTCACAGTTCTCCGGTTCTGGACTCCAGTGGATACTGGACCTCTTGCGGGTCTGTGAGATGCAGAGCTGCTCTGGCAGGGTCTCCCTGGCGTCCCCCTCACAGTTCTCCGGTTCTGGACTCCAGTGGATACTGGACCTCTTGCTGGTCTGTGAGATGCAGAGCTGCCCTGGCAGGGTCTCCCTGGCGTCCCCCTCACAGTTCTCCGGTTCTGGACTCCAGTGGATACTGGACCTCTTGCTGGTCTGTGAGATGCAGAGCTGCCCTGGCAGGGTCTCCCTGGCGTCCCCCTCACAGTTCTCTGGTTCTGGACTCCAGTGGATACTGGACCTCTTGCGGGTCTGTGAGATGCAGAGCTGCTCTGGTAGGGTCTCCTCAGTGGAGTCCTCCACCTCCTCCACATCCAGGAAGGTGATCTCAGGCAGGGAGTTAGCCCTGAACCCCAGAGGAAGGACTCCTCCCCAGGGCAGGGAGCTGCCCCGGTTCAGGGCTGGCCTGCCGGGCTTCTGTTCCACCCCTAGCTGCAGGTCCAGCTTGAATTCAAAGGCCAGGACGTCGCTGGAGGCCCCCTGGAGATCCAGGGCCTGCAGGTCCATGGAGGAGGAGCCCGAGAGGTGCAGGCGCAGGGTGGAGCGGCGGCGCAGGGCGGGGATCTCAGCAGAGTCCTCCTCGAAGGGGGGGGAGAGGAGGGAGAGCACCGGGGATAGGGAAAGGCAACTAACTAGGCTGCAAAACACACCACACAAAACAGTCAGCGAGTGGCTAATACAACACAGAGTCACCTCTCAGGTGAATGCTCTCGTGATCCCTGTCAGTGCTGTGTGTAATATTAGATGAATGCTCTCGTGATCCCTGTCAGTGCTGTGTGTAATATTAGATGAATGCTCTCGTGATCCCTGTCAGTGCTGTGTGTAATATTAGATGAACGCTCTCGTGATCCCTGTCAGTGCTGTGTGTAATATTAGATGAATGCTCTCGTGATCCCTGTCAGTGCTGTGTGTAATATTAGACGAACGCTCTCGTGATCCCTGTCAGTGCTGTGTGTAATATTAGGTGAATGCTCTCGTGATCCCTGTCAGTGCTGTGTGTAATATTAGATGAATGCTCTCGTGATCCCTGTCAGTGCTGTGTGTAATATTAGATGAATGCTCTCGTGATCCCTGTCAGTGCTGTGTGTAATATTAGGTGAATGCTCTCGTGATCCCTGTCAGTGTCGTGTGTAATATTAGATGAATGCTCTCGTGATCCCTGTCAGTGCTGTGTGTAATATTAGGTGAACGCTCTCGTGATCCCTGTCAGTGCTGTGTGTAATATTAGGTGAACGCTCTCGTGATCCCTGTCAGTGCTGTGTGTAATATTAGGTGAATGCTCTCGTGATCCCTGTCAGTGCTGTGTGTAATATTAGATGAATGCTCTCGTGATCCCTGTCAGTGCTGTGTGTAATATTAGATGAATGCTCTCGTGATCCCTGTCAGTGCTGTGTGTAATATTAGATGAATGCTCTCGTGATCCCTGTCAGTGCTGTGTGTAATATTAGATGAATGCTCTCGTGATCCCTGTCAGTGCTGTGTGTAATATTAGATGAATGCTCTCGTGATCCCTGTCAGTGCTGTGTGTAATATTAGATGAATGCTCTCGTGATCCCTGTCAGTGCTGTGTGTAATATTAGATGAACGCTCTCGTGATCCCTGTCAGTGCTGTGTGTAATATTAGATGAATGCTCTCGTGATCCCTGTCAGTGCTGTGTGTAATATTAGATGAATGCTCTCGTGATCCCTGTCAGTGCTGTGTGTAATATTAGATGAACGCTCTCGTGATCCCTGTCAGTGCTGTGTGTAATATTAGACGAACGCTCTCGTGATCCCTGTCAGTGCTGTGTGTAATATTAGATGAATGCTCTCGTGATCCCTGTCAGTGCTGTGTGTAATATTAGGTGAATGCTCTCGTAAGGGTGCTGCTGCTGTGTTTCATGCTGTTACCTCTGCAATAGCTGCTGTTGGACAGACTGGATGAAGACGTTTCTCATGAAGTGTGTGAAATGCTTCATTTCCTGCCAGAAGCAGAACATCTCCTCAGGTAAAGCCACCAGCCAGCGCAGCACCCTGACAACAACAACAGCAACAACAACACACACGTATCAAAGGCTTCTCAACACAAAATAGTGTTGCTCGCAGATGAAGGACAGAAGGGGCCAGTGATGAGATCTGGAGAACTCTGCAGTGTGGCTTAGTGGTATAACAACATACTGGGAGGCAGTGTGGCTTACTGGTTAGAACCAAGATACTGGGAGCCAGTGCGACCTGGCAGCCCGTCTGGTTCAATCTGAGAGGACACACTGCAGATACGAGAGTGGACAGGGCTGGTTCAATCTGAGAGGACACACTGCAGATACGAGAGTGGACAGGGCTGGTTCAATCTGAGAGGACACACTGCAGATACGAGAGTGGACAGGGCTGGTTCAATCTGAGAGGACACACTGCAGATACGAGAGTGGACAGGGCTGGTTCAATCTGAGAGGACACATTGCAGGTTGGCAGCCAGCCTCCAGGAATGTGTTATGATGCTATTCCTAGAAGCACAGGCTATTTAAAGACTGCTGAGGGAGGTGGCTGTTTCACACACTGTGGGTTCACTGGACACGAGTATTGATGAAGCTTCCCAGAGTTTCTCAATGTTTAACATGCCTTTGTGAAGGGAGAGCGTGTTTGAAAACAAACAGCTGAGGCACTTAGTGGCTTCTGATGCCACGGTAACGACAGTCTCTTCTATTTAAAATGAATGAATATGTTTGTGATGCGCGCACACACACACACACGGCATGCACAGTGTTTTTAGGATGCAGTTTCTATTCTATAGAATATGAATCCGTCTCCGAGAGGAGTTCAGAGGATCCCGATCCCTACCTCTGGCTCAGGGAGTAGGTGATGAAGACAGGAAGTGTGTAGGGAAGCAGGATGTATGAAGCCAGGCGCGCAGGAAGGAAGCTGCTCACAGATCCCAGCAGCCCCAGCTTCCCCACTATGTTGCACAGCAAAGCTGAAAGAGATGAAAGAGAGGGGGGTGGGACAGTAAACATTCACATCACCTTTTAGAGAGCAGCATTCCCAAAGCTGAGGAAGCTCAAATCCACTTGGAAGAACTAACGATCTCCAGTTTAAATATAACAAGCGATTTTAATGACCGAGCCATCTCACATGGTGCACCTGCATAAACAACACCAATGCTTTCTGTGCTGGAAAGCGCTGGCCTTTCAGAAGAACCGCTCTGCCATTCATCTGCCTGCTCCACGGGTTCAACTGTGGGGTTCTACCTGGAGAAAGACTCCCTCCAGTACAGAGCGCAGGACTGGAAGAGCTGGAGGAGCTGCAGTGCAGAAAGCTTACCTCCCTGGACCCAGGCTGGCAGGCTCTGGTAAAGACTCTGTTCCATGGAGCCCAGCGTCCATTCCAGCTCCTCCAATTGATCTGAAGAGTTCTCTGCACACGGGGGCGTGGCGTCACTGTCACCCGCCTCCCCCTGGAGAGAGCTCTGCACGGCCAGGAGGGCTGTGCCACCACTGCAGCGGAGAGAAGCCACGGAGAGGGAGCGGGACTCGGCAGGAGACTGCGGGGCCATCAGATCTAGGGGAGGAAGAAGGGGGGTGTTGAAACTGCAGCTCTGCACGACCTCCATTTACAGCATATGGGGTCTAATCATGTCACAAGAGTGGCACCCAGGACATGGACCTGCTTCCTCTTTCCTGAGAGAAAGGGCACCCCCTTCAGTCAAGGGCAGGATAGAGACCCAACTGCTCCATCACCTCCACAGAGCAGCAAAACAAAAACAGTAACAGTAATATACACCTTCAAATGCACACAACTGGGTCTATGAATAAATATGCACGTGTGTCAAGGTAAGTACATTTTTTGCAACTGTACCCTCTTCCAGTACAAGGTAAGCTTCCATACTTCCCTGGCAAACACTTCATTTGTGGACAGAATTTCTTGTCTTTTACTCCAGTGTTAAAGCTGAAGCTGAACCCACCAGAGCACAGCTTTCACTCAGCTGGCACATGAGCACGGAATTAGAGTTCAACTGAGTAAAAGGACACTTTGTGATCTGTCTTAACACGTCACAGATATGGGAATGATTTGGCATAAGACCTGTAGATTAAACTAACAAGTTTGTGCTAAAATGGGTGAGAGAGTAAGAATGTTTTCCGACCTTCGTGTAACACACTGGCATTTCACACTGTGACAATAATACTGCACAAGTAAACACATCTGAAAGAAAGATTCATAAGTGCCAAGAATCTGGAATTCAGTGACATTATCTGTAAAAAAATAAGAGGAATGCAAAGGAAGGCTGAAAAGATTTTCCTTTACAGCCAGAATATTTCATAGCTAAGAGGAGAACAACAAATAAAACAAAATACTGTGAAACAGACCAGCGCCCCCTCCTCGCCCCGCACAGCTACACCGTGCACCAATAAAACAAGAGCAGCGCCCCCTCCTCGCCCCGCACAGCTACACCGTGCACCAATAAAACAAGAGCAGCGCCCCCTCCTCGCCCCGCACAGCTACACCGTGCACCAATAAAACAAGAGCAGCGCCCCCTCCTCGCCCCGCACAGCTACACCGTGCACCAATAAAACAAGAGCAGCGCCCCCTCCTCGTCCCGCACAGCTACACCGTGCACCAATAAAACAAGAGCAGCGACCCCTCCTCGTCCCGCACAGCTACACCGTGCACCAATAAAACAAGAGCAGCGACCCCTCCTCGTCCCGCACAGCTACACCGTGCACCAATAAAACAAGAGCAGCGACCCCTCCTCGTCCCGCACAGCTACACCGTGCACCAATAAAACAAGAGCAGCGCCCCCTCCTCGCCCCGCACAGCTACACCGTGCACCAATAAAACAAGAGCAGCGCCCCCTCCTCGCCCCGCACAGCTACACCGTGCACCAATAAAACAAGAGCAGCGCCCCCTCCTCGCCCCGCACAGCTACACCGTGCACCAATAAAACAAGAGCAGCGCCCCCTCCTCGCCCCGCACAGCTACACCGTGCACCAATAAAACAAGAGCAGCGCCCCCTCCTCGCCCCGCACAGCTACACCGTGCACCAATAAAACAAGAGCAGCGCCCCCTCCTCGTCCCGCACAGCTACACCGTGCACCAATAAAACAAGAGCAGCGCCCCCTCCTCGCCCCGCACAGCTACACCGTGCACCAATAAAACAAGAGCAGCGCCCCCTCCTCGCCCCGCACAGCTACACCGTGCACCAATAAAACAAGAGCAGCGCCCCCTCCTCGCCCCGCACAGCTACACCGTGCACCAATAAAACAAGAGCAGCGCCCCCTCCTCGTCCCGCACAGCTACACCGTGCACCAATAAAACAAGAGCAGCGCCCCCTCCTCGTCCCGCACAGCTACACCGTGCACCAATAAAACAAGAGCAGCGCCCCCTCCTCGCCCCGCACAGCTACACCGTGCACCAATAAAACAAGAGCAGCGCCCCCTCCTCGCCCCGCACAGCTACACCGTGCACCAATAAAACAAGAGCAGCGCCCCCTCCTCGTCCCGCACAGCTACACCGTGCACCAATAAAACAAGAGCAGCGCCCCCTCCTCGTCCCGCACAGCTACACCGTGCACCAATAAAACAAGAGCAGCGCCCCCTCCTCGTCCCGCACAGCTACACCGTGCACCAATAAAACAAGAGCAGCAACCCCTCCTCGTCCCGCACAGCTACACCGTGCACCAATAAAACAAGAGCAGCGACCCCTCCTCGTCCCGCACAGCTACACTGTATACTAATAAATCAATATTTACCAACACACTTTTGGTTTTGTTTTAACACATAAAAGCTTCAGATAATCGCTTTAAAAACATTGTATATTTTTTCCTGTTTATCTCACAATCCTAGATTGAACTGTAGCACTGAAGGCTTCACTTACCTGCATTGAATGTGGAGGGCCCAGCCCCTGCTAACATTTTATAAGGGCTGGGAAACCCTGTTTTGTAGAAAGAGGCGGAGCTTCTGCTTTTCAGTATAAAAGCCAGGTTTCCCCTCGCTGTGGAGCGTATGGAGTAGCTGGCACTCATTGGAGGGCAGGCTAATTTGGTTGAAATTACCACAAACATTTTGAATTGCTGACAGGTGTTTCTTGTTAAAAATAAAAGATTGACCAGGCTGAGTTTTAATGAATTATTTCAACCTTGTATTCAAATGCTATTAAATTAAGCTTGTGAGGGAATAAGTCCAGTCTGCACAGAAATGTGAACTAGTGTGGGCTATTATCAAGTGCGTTAAGAAAAAAGTTTAAGTAATAATAATAATAATAATAATAATAATAATAATAATAATAATAATAATAATAATAATAATAATAATAATAATAATAATAATAAAATGTGTGTCCTATCCGAATACTGCACTGGATTTAATATGTTTTTCTACCTGTTTTTTCAGAGCCCCTGCTGTGTTAAAAGGAGACCCTGCACGTGTACCCTTCCTGAAGGTGGTCAGTGTGAGGACTGGCACACTGCCAGTCTCCCAGGCTGCCCTGGGCTTCACCTTGCCTGACTGACCTTTCTACACTGAGGCACTCGAAGAGGATTCACATTCCAGCACACAACCCCTGCCAGGGTCACTACCTACCCCCTGAGCACCCGGCAGTGAACGCAGAGACCAGATAAACAGCATCCGTTACTGGAAATGCCAGCGTGAGAGGCAAATGCGGCAAGAAAGAAATGCAATGAAGTGGCTGCAGCATTCGGCCTGTGCGAAGCTTGTCATTTACGCACGGTATGGAATGATAAAACGCCCCGGGCTTTTCAGAAGTTGTTCAAGGTGCCTAATTAAAGCACAAAGCAGTCTAACGTGTTCATACATCATGAGTGCCTATTGTTTCTATATCACTGATTCCTGACTGCAAATTGAAATCCTCACCCCCATGCAGGCGGGTATATAAAGCATACCCATGCCAAGCTTGGAGGTGTTCCAGTACATTTGCACACTTCTGTGTTTAAGAAGGCACTTACCATGTCTTTGCAGGAAGAAGATAGCATCCTGGTATCCTCTGTAGTACATCTGCTTCAGTGCCTGGAAAGACAGTTTCATCAGCAGCTGCTACAGGCAGGCATTCGAAACACAAGCAAGCAATGCATGTGGGCTGAATCCCTCGCTCCTGAGGGGTAAGGTCTGTCTGCACTCCACTCTCCAATCCCAGGGCAGGCGAGACCCTGTCCTGTAAACCTAGCCTTATATTAACCAGTGAGCAGCTTTAAAGAGCATTACAATTCCTTCTTTGACACCCCCCCTTGCTATTTCCACCCCCCCTTGCTATTTCCACTCCCCCTTGCTATTTCCACTCCCCCTTGCTATTTCCACCCCCCCTTGCTGTTTCCACCCCCCCTTGCTATTTCCACCCCCCCTTGCTATTTCCACCCCCCCTTGCTATTTCCACCCCCCCTTGCTATTTCCACCCCCCCTTGCTATTTCCACCCCCCCTTGCTATTTCCACCCCCCCTTGCTATTTCCACCCCCCCTTGCTATTTCCCCCTTGCTATTTCCACTCCCCCTTGCTATTTCCACCCCCCCTTGCTATTTTTCCACCCCCCCTTGCTATTTCCACCCCCCCTTGCTCCCCCTTGCTATTTCCACTCCCCCTTGCTATTTCCACTCCCCCTTGCTATTTCCACCCCCCCTTGCTATTTCCATTTCCACTCCCCTTGCTATTTCCACACTAAAAAAAAAACCTTCCCTCCTTGCTATTTTCCCACTCCCGCCTTGCTGTTTTCCATCCCCCTTGCTGGTTCCACCCCGTTTTTTCTCCCTAATCTGTTTTCCACTCCCACCCCCTTGCTATGTCCACCCCCACTATGCATGTTTCACACCCCCACCTGCTATTTCCACATCCCCATTGCTATTTCCACCCCCCCTTGTCTGGTCTTCCCACCAAACCCCTTGCTATTATCCACTCCCCCATTGCTAGTCTATCCACTTGCCCCCCCTTGGGCTGGTATTTACCACTCCCCTACTTGCTGTTTTCCACTCCGCCTGGGGCTATTTCCACTCCGCAAAAGACGCCTTTGGACTATTTCGCTCGCGCAACCCCCCTTCACATCAAAGTTAGGGAGCTCCGAGACCCCCGCGCCAATTTGGACTAATAATCCAGATGCGCGCCCTGGCCACCTGGTTCCCTCCACGCGTACCCCGGGCCCTAACACGGTTCCCCACCCCCCCCTTGCTTGGTTTCCACCCCCTCGGTGCAAACACCACATACCAAACACACCACCCACCGTGTGCGGTTGTCAACGAGAGACCCACCCCTTGGAAAGCAGTTTCCACTCCCCCTGTGCTATTAAAAAAATCCACTCCCCCAAAATTGGGGGTGCGGTTTCCACTCCCCCTTTCTGTTCCCCACCCCGCCCCTTTGCTAGTTCCCACTCCCCGTTACTTTATCCACCCCCCCTTGCCATTTCCAACTTCGCACCGCCCCCTTAAGCTATTTCACTCAAACCTCCTTTCTATTTTCCACTCCCCCTTGCTGTTTCCACTCCCCCTTGCTATTTCCACCCCCCCTTGCTATTTCCACCCCCCCTTGCTATTTCCACCCCCCCTTGCTCCATTTCCACTCCCCCTTGCTATTTCCACCCCCCCGCCCCTAAAGCTACGGCCAGGTTGGAACGCCCCCAAAAAAAATCCCCCTAGCTGGTGCCACGCCCCGGCGGACCCCCCCCGTGGCCAGATGGCCGCGCCCCCTTGCGGTGGATTTCCACGACCCCCGATGCGAACCCCCCCCGTGCCTGTTCCACATCCCCCCTGGCGGGGTTCCACTACCCCCGGCGAGGCTTCCAACCCAACGTACCACGGCCCACCCTTGCGGTTTCACTCCCCTCCGCCCTTGCTAGTGCCACTCTCCACCCATGCGATTGAACTTATGCTATAAAATTCCAACATCACACCCTTGCTCATTTCCACTTCTCCCTCTTTACTTTACATTTTTTTTCCTTTAAAAAAAAAAAATTTCCACTCCCCCTATTTCCACTCCCCCTTGCTATTTCCACTCCCCCTTGCTGTTTCCACTCCCCCTTGCTGTTTCCACTCCCCCTTGCTGTTTCCACTCCCCCTTGCTATTTCCACCCCCCCTTGCTATTTCCACCCCCCCTTGTTTCTCCCCTCCCCCTTGCTATTTCCACTCCCCCTTGCTATTTCCACTCCCCCTTGCTATTTCCACTCCCCCTTGCTATTTCCACTCCCCCTTGCTATTTCCACTCCCCCTTGCTATTTCCACCCCCCCTTGCTGTTTCCACCCCCCCTTGCTATTTCCACCCCCCCTTGCTATTTCCACTCCCCCTTGCTATTTCCACTCCCCCTTGCTGTTTCCACTCTCCCTTGTTTCCACTCCCCCTTGCTCCCCCTTGCTGTTTCCACTCCCCCTTGCTGTTTCCACTCCCCCTTGCTATTTCCACTCCCCCTTGCTGTTTCCACTCTATTTCCACCCCCCCTTGCTGTTTCCACTCCCCCTTGCTGTTTCCACTCTCCCTTGCTTATTTCCACTCCCCCTTGCTGCTATTTCCACTCCCCCTTGCTATTTCCACTCTATTTCCACCCCCCCTTGCTATTTCCACCCCCCCTTGCTATTTCCACCCCCCCTTGCTATTTCCACTCCCCCTTGCTATTTCCACTCCCCCTTGCTATTTCCACTCCCCCTTGCTATTTCCACTCCCCCTTGCTGTTTCCACTCCCCCTTGCTATTTCCACTCCCCCTTGCTATTTCCACTCTATTTCCACCCCCCTTGCTATTTCCACTCCCCCTTGCTATTTCCACTCTCCCTTGCTGTTTCCACTCCCCCTTTTACTATTTCCACTCTCCCTTGCTGTTTCCACTCCCCCTTGCTGTTTCCACTCTCCCTTGCTATTTCCACTCTCCCTTTACTATTTCCACCCCTTACTATTCTATTTCCACTCTCCTTGCTATTCCGTGGTATTTGCACTGAGTGGTTCTGGGTTGTGTTGAGGTATTATCAGTCTCCTCTAACTGCCTGTACCGGTCGTTGACCCGGTTCTGTACCGTTCCCGTGGGAGGGAAGAGTGCGTCGGCCATCCTCGTGCAGTTCTGGACAGTCAGCTGGAAGTTGGCGCCGCTCACTGCCAGGTTGTAGAAGCTGATGGTCGGGTTCTGAGGGCAGATGTCCATCTCTCCAGAGAAAGGGGACACGGTGACTGTGAGGCAGGCCTCCTGGCTGGGCTGCATGTTGGTAAAGCCACCGTCAATGTAGCGCTGTCGGGGGGCACGGAACAGTGAAAGCGCATTCATGGGCTGCAAATCCATCCCAAACTGAGAAATGTCAGGGCTGGGTTACACATTGGAAATCTCCTGCGAGAAATCAACCTATCAGCAGAAAGGGTTTGTCAGAATTCCAAACCCGGGTTCTGTGGTGTTCAGCATTGAAGGTGCATTTCTGAAGTGACAAACACAACACTTTGCATGTTGAACAGCAGTTTCTGAGCACAGACTTCATTGCTGCGATTTAAAATAAGTTAATTTACCAAGTGTAGGGTTGTCCTACCCCTGTACAGCCCTGGGTATGTTCCCACACATATTTAATGCCTTTGTCAAATATATTGGACAGTGGGCAGCAAAGGGTTAATAAGAGCTCTCTCTTCACACAGTTTGAGCAGCCAGTATCACCTGAATGAGTTTGCACTGTAACACTGACGGAGTTTATCAGACGTGGTCAGAATTCTGTAATGTCCTGTCAATGCTGAATCCAGGAGAGCGGGACTAAACAGATCGCAGCTCAGCCTGTAACTGACAAGGCGTCTGCTCCTACACTAGCGCGGCTCAGCGGGCTAAAGGCCATTCGCTGTTAGACCTTGTCTTTGGGTCGAATGTTTCTCGTTTTGCTTCTCTTTATCCAGCCACCAGCACTCCTGTGGCTACAGTAACCCTTCAGACTGAAACGCTCTGTTTTAATAAAGCGCTCCTCCACTCATTCTCCTCGGTGCGGAGAAGCCCTTCGGCAGACTCTCGGGTTTCCTGCCGTGACAAAAGGGCATTTTCTCTGGTCGGCTGCTGACCTTCCGAACGCAGTGAAAGGTGGAAACTCAAAGGGCTTGTCTTTGTGCTGCAGCGCATCCTGTTACTGCAACAGCGAACTAGCTGAGACCCCAGAGCCCTGCACAAGCGTGTTTGCAAACCCCAGCGCCGGAGGCAATTCTGCGACGGCTCTCCTGTGACAGCCGAGATCCCAACTTGTGTATAGTTTAGTGTGTGCATGAATTACCTGTTACCTATTTCTGTGTACAATAATTTTGTTCCAAGACGTTTTGTTAGAGAATCAAAACGCACATTTACAAACAGATGCTATTAATACAATCAGCAGACCAAATGCACTGATAAACTCACCTGGCCTCTGAAACTAGGGGGCACCAGACCACAGTACACCGGCACAAAACAGCTGCACAGCAGAGCCTGCAGGGGCAGTCGGTTACAATGCATTCACACAAACGCGCATCCCTTCACAGACATTACATTTCTAAGCAGCGGTCTGATGCAAAAGGAAAAAAAAAAACAATTCTTTAAAGTTCAAAAAAATGTGGACTGTGTAAATCTACCCCTGGTAGTGCATTAATAACCCTTTCAGTGCCTAATTACTTTTACGAGCTGAAGAAGGGCCTCCTTTATTAGCATCCTAATTTTTTTTTGTTACATATATTTCCACACAAGCTCAGACTGGGACCTAGGAGCCCCGTGAGGTTCCAGCGTGATTTCCGTGTGTTAACGTGCGACCAGGACCGAAAGGGTTAAGGGTGAATAACTTTCATAGCGCACTATGTTTGATTTTTTGGAAGTCTCTTATAGGCGAAGGTCCGCGGTGTGTACCTGGACGAGGTCTTCTCTGGACTGAAAGTCGGACACCAGAATGTTTTCACCGTCCGCCAGCCTCGTCATGGAGACGTGAAGCCGGCCCGTGGCCAGCCGGTGCGCGTTCTCCGGCAGGTTCCGCTGCAGGCTGCTCTGGAGGACCTTGGAGAGGCTGAAGGAGGGATGCAAGGGTCCCAGGACGTGTTCCCGCACCTGCAGCGCGGCCGCCACGATCTCATCGCGCAGTCCTTCTGCACCGCGGAGAGGAACGGGGCAATGAAGAGCGACAGTCATGTGTTTAATACGAGCTTAACATGTCTACACGTGTGTGGGTTTTATAATTAAATACAAGCTCATCATATATGCATTATCAATATTTTAAACGTAAGGCCCTTTGTGGTATTATAAACCATGGTGGGACACCGGTGAATTTTCCCCTTATAGGATAAATTCTAATATTCTATTATATATATATATATATATATATATATATATATATATATATATATATATATATATATATATATATATATATATATGCCTTTGTAACTTGTGTATAGGTAACATGTATCATTGCACTGTTACATAGTAAACGTAAAAACTTTGACGTGACACGTCAGATTGGTAACTGATATAATAATAATAATAATAATATAATAATAATAATAATAATAATAATAGTTGGATTTATCTTTTTGTTTTCAGGAGTGTCCCAGTGGTCATATCACAGTGGTCATGTAGTAATATAATAATTTTGGAGACTATGTCATTAGAAGACGTGCAGCGGTTTCTTTTAACAGTAAGACTGGGCTGCTAACAGCACACTGTACTTACCCATACTCGCCCCGCAAACAGCAGCGGCAGCAGCCAGCGAGCCGGCCGAAGATCCGTAGACCTTGGGCGCCGCGCGTATGACCTCGGGAGCCAGATCGAGCAGGCACTGGATAGCCCCGAGCTGGTAAACTACCATGAACCCGGACCCGGAGAACGAGATGGAGATTGGGGGACCCCCGGGCTGTACACCGCCGGCTTCAGCAGACATGGTTACAGCGCACCAAAAATACTTGTTGCGTCTTTCAGTACAAATCCTGTTAGGAATGTGGCGCTGGAATTAATCGCGTTGCTTCTCTTACGATACACGTGTTCATGTTTTAAACTGCTGCTTTATAAAGTGTTAAAATAGTTTCGTTATGCTGTGAAATGATTTGGTTTTTTTTTGTGTGTGTGTGTACGCTTCCCACTTGTTCATATTTATGAATTCATGAATACAGTTCTTGTTGCGCGTTTTACTGCAGCACTGCTGGCTGTATGACGAGTAATATCTTAATATTTCACACAGTACTTGTCGATTAATTAACGCAGCAACAGCGAGTCTTTAAACCTGGCACGCAGCCACCACTGCCCTTCAAAGTGCTGAGCAGGGAACGCCGGGAACTGTAGTCCTTCAACACGTACCGATTTGTAGTTTATCTTTCTGCGCATTTTTTACACAGCCAATATCGACTAAACAGTCATGCTGTTTTTCAAAGGCCTCATTGAAGAATGTGTTTCAATCAGTTTGAACGGGTAAGGTACCGTGCATGCCAGAACTAACCCATTGATAATACTGCCTGCAAAACGCAGGAGCTGCACCACTGTGGCGCCACTTTAACAAACTCTGCAATTCGTTAGCAAGGACCACACGTAAAAGCCTTTTTTGTTTAAGGAATGGTACATTTGTCATAACCTAGGTCTCCTCATCAGTAAACCTGCTTGTTTTTATTAGAATTCCTCCAACAAACTCTTGATTCTTAGTCACTGGCTTCCTTGAATTTGATGCATTTGAGGCAAACCTGCAATCAGGCTTTTACAGCACAGAGCTCCTCAGCTCCTCAACCCCCACCCCCAAAACAATGGAATGCACTTATTTTTTCAATTTTTATTGCATTTCTTTTGAAACAGAGAAGGAAAAGCATTGCTAATCAAAGAGCCCAAAGCCCATGTCTTCATCCGACTCCTCGGATTCCTCCTTCTTCTCTTCCTTCTTCTCTTCCGCTGCAAAGACAAAGAGAAGCGAAGCCCCAGTTAAACACACTGCTGCTGGGAACAGCCCTCAGTAAACAGCGTCCCACTCAAACACTGCATCACAACATGAAGCTTCAGCCAAGTCAAGAAGACAAACATCATGGTTTACAGGCCTGCCCGTCAATAACAACCACTTCGGGCCTCTGATTTCTACTTCTTTTACAAAGTCGTTACTGATCCCCGATTGTGACACTGCATTTTGGGTAAGAGAAGGTCATGCTCTTACCAGCAGGAGCAGCTCCAGGAGCAGATGCAGGAGCACCTCCAGTGGTGTGAGCAGCAGCTATAGCACCACCTGCTGGCACGGAGGCTAACTTTGAGAGACCTGAAAAAGAAATAAAACCCTTTTGTCAACAAGAGATCACTTTATTAGGCTAATTAATATGTAAGAAGCTCACAGTAAGCCTGCACCCAGTTCAGATTAGATTACAAATTCACACGTTTCCGGCACCTGGTCTAAACAACAACCGTTTCTAACCCTGCTGTTCATTCAGGCTCTCTGGAATGCCAATTAAACATTTCACCCGAAAAGACTAGCAGGTATTTCAATGAAAGCGCTCCTGACCGCTCCGAGTCCCTGCTCTCGGTGTGCTGCAAAGCCTTGTGTGTAGTTGAGGCCTGTCTCTGTGCTGCAAAGTAAAACCGGAAGCAACAACCCAGCCCCTTCCTCACCTGAATTCATGACATCGTTGATGTCTTTTCCATTCAGTTCACTGATGACCTGAAAGAGGAGAAGAGGAGATGAGCACGGGACCCAAGAAGCACACAATCCATTCCTCACTACCTTGTGTGCAACACCTCAGGTAGCGAGAGACATTTCAAATGCCAGCCTGTAGCATTCCGATCCAGCGACAGAACCCTCACCTGGAACACGAGCACGGTGTTCCGCCCCCTCATTCTATCCTGTAGACCGCTGCTTTACTGCATTATCAGGACATGCAATCCGACATTTACAAAGCCCACCTTTCAAACCCCGCGCGGGCGCACAACCTGCCGGGTTGGGCAGTTTGACAGGATGTGCCAAACCCCAGCCGGGTCCCTGCAGCTGAACACAGACTCAAACAAAGCACTAATCCCAACCCACAAGCTCACCTTACTGAGACGCTGGTCGTCAGCCTCGATCCCCACGCTGCCAAGAATGCTCTTGATATCTTTGGAGGAGGGGCGGGTGTTGCCACCCAGCACAGCAAGCAGGTAAGCGGCCACGTAACGCATTCTGCAAGGGAGAAGACAAAAAAAATCAGAGCCCCACCTCAAAACAGTACTGATCCTCGGTGTCTTGACTACTGTGCTCCTTCACAGAGCAGCCTGCTCTACACACCAGCTTCTTTACATCAGCGTTCACCCGCCTTAACCCTTTATGGTACAAGGGACATACCCCCCCCCCCTAAAAAAAGAAATGGTGCTTTTTTATTATTATTATTATTGCAATGAGGTGCACAAGTCTGGGTTTAAAGCGACTGGTTCCAGCTGGGCATTCAAGCTGCCTTGTGATACTCGAGTCTCTCTCACACCGCTCAATTCCTTGCGCACCTTGCGTGGTTAAAAGCAGCCTGATCAGGACTAGTCACTCCAGACACGCAGCCCCGACAGGACATCCAAACCACCCGCAGCCCCGACAGGACATCCAAACCACCCGCAGCCCCGACAGGACATCCAAACCACCCGCAGCCCCGACAGGACATCCAAACCACCCGCAGCCCCGACAGGACATCCAAACCACCCGCAGCCCCGACAGGACAACAAAACCACCCGCAGCCCAGACAGGACATCCAAACCACCCGCAGCCCCGACAGGGCATGCGTGTTTCTAACCTTGACCAGACGGCACATAATCCATTGCTTGGGGCAGTTTCGGTTATAATTATAGACTGCTGGGACGAAAGGTGTCCACAGTAATAAACGAAACTTGGGATACCGAACACACGTCCAGCGTCATTATAAACTTGAGATTGTAAAATAAAAACAAACCGGATCTACAACTGGTTTTCCAAATCACACCGAGAGGCTACAGACTGTACTACAGGCATGACCTATATAATACAAATAAATAAACACAGATCGCAGTAACGTTAACCCGGGAAGAGCCCACCCCCTGCTGCTTGCATTAATCCGAGTGCAATCCTTCCTCCTCGGGAGAGGCAGGAACAGCGCCGGGTGCTTCCCGGGATCTCAGACCGCTCACACTGCACCGCCTCCGGGGGGCACCACGTGTGAACGGGCGCCCTTCAAACCGGGTTTCACTCCTTAACAACAACACGCACAGCCCCGAAACACGCACACAGCGCCTGCCTGCCGCGTTATTTACTGCCTTATTTCACTGGAGGAGGACACGACGCGGGACTCTCCCGATTTTACCCACTTTAAGTCTTTAGAGACACGAAACGCCTGATCCGCTCGGCCTTCTTCCGGGAGAGGAGGGGGCGCGGAGACACGTCACGCGTTAGCTGCTAGCGGCGACACACGCAGCCAACTGCGTCTTCAACAAATTAACGCTTCATTTTCTAAAAGCTCACCCCCGTGGGATGTACTACAGTAAACCAATAAATAATATGTGCTGTTTTATTATTTTTAATCGCAGTAAACAGCCACGCATGCGCATTCAGGTGTACGGAATGAAACGCCCATTGAAACTCCAAAGGGAGGCGCCATGTCTAGAGTTTCCGTACTCTATTCCTATTGGATCGTGCACGCACAGTACTTTACATCCAGCAGACACGCAGGATCGGTCCGAAGGGGAGCAGGCTGCTTGGGTCCGGCTCATTCGAGCCATTTACCGCGTTCAGATATATTTGAATGTGGATCTGGAAACGTGTGAGCGTGGCTGTCATAGTCTTGCAGTTTCTATTTTTAGACAGCAGGGGGCTGTATTGACCTTATTAAGCGTGGCAACCAAAAAAAAAAAAAAAGAGGTGTCTTCTTTATTCCGATTCATGGAAATGATTTAATCTCACTGTTTTGATCGGAGGGTGCGCCAGCAGTATCGTGCGGGCTCTTGGATAAGGTTGTAGCCAACACTGCCCCGTCACGTGGTTCCCGTGGGTCCCTTAGTCTTACTGAAAACACGCAGCTTAGTTTAATTACAGCACACTGTCATGTGGTGCTTCAGAAACGAGCCCTTTAGCATTCTCTTATTCCACTTGTTAAAAACAACAGGTCAGCCATTAATGTGGAGAATATGTCTCAGATTTCCTTTTAATTGTTTTTTAATAGACTACAGCGTACACTGTCATGATCAATGTATGAAAATGTATGATTCATTTAGGATTTGTGGGGTTCCATAATAAGTAAGGAAGATTCATATTAAAAGGTATTGCTTCTTGTTAAAGATGTTTGTTAGACGGTCCCTTAAACACGCATTAGTACTTCATAGACAATGGAACACACTGTGGATGAGTAGCTGCACGTTTTGAGACACTGGGGGATTTTCCAATGCTGCAAACTGCAATGCGGTATGCAGGGCGTGAGCATGCTAGTCGTATTGCATTGCTTTCATTTATTTATATGGGGGTGCAAAGGCAATCAGTAAAGTAAGCAAAGCATTTGTAATAACACCTGCCTGGTGTACTGCTGTACCGTTCGATTCCACTCACACACCGTAGGGGTCTGTACTCCATATGGGTTGGGCAACACAACTCCAGCGACCTGCCCTGAGCAGCGTCTTCTATACCACGTGATGCGGGACTGTGATGAAGAGGCTGCTTGGAGTTGACTCAGACAGGGCTGCATATTTTGGAATTGTTCCTAATTGTTATTGTAATGAGCATTAGGGTGTTTTTATGGTTTGTATGTTTTTGTTTTGTTTTTTTTAAATAATGTTTCATATTTAGAACCTGCAATCAGGGACCCCTCAATGGAACATTACCTAAGCTTCTGTTCAGAACCCTTTGACTTTGCAACAATTATCCTCATTAATACCTTGTGCGTAGGGTCTCGTATTGTATAGGAGAGGTCCTCTCTCGCAGGCTGGGCTGCTCAATCTGTGCAGAATGACGTCTCTCATGCAATGTGTGACACCCTACAGACGCTGCATTAACAGATTATGAACCACACAAGTGAAGACGGTACTCAGGAATAGCTTTAAAACCAAAAAGACTTTTATTTTTTGTAAAACATTCAACGTTCACATGACTTGGAGGAGACACAGCGACTGCCTGTTCCTCGCAAACGCCTCAACCAATCACTGCCTTCTGACGAGCCAAACGCTAGGGAATCCGAGGCACAGCACGGGCCAGGCTAAAAGCAGCGTGTGTGAACAATGCTGGACCCCTGTTAGTAAATGCAGTGAAGGGCGGCTGTATAGATCAGGAACCCCGAGCACACTAAATGAGAAGTCCTCGAGCGAGTGCTGTGTTCTAGTGCTGGAAGTCGTCACAGCTCTGACAGCCCCTCGTCGTCCTCCTGTCTAAAGAAGTAGGTGAAGAGCGCGCTCAGAGAGTGGTAGATCCTCCTCCAGCTGCACACGAACCACACCTTGTAAACGATTTCCACGGCAACCACCAGCAGGAAGAGCGCCACCAGGACCAGAAAGAGCCGGTCCACGCAATGCAGAATCCTCTCCTTCAGGGTGCGCTGAAGTAGCGGGCGAAATGCAGGAGCGCCTCTTCTTCATTAGCCCCTTCCTCTGCCTCCCGCGCCCCCTCCCTCTCTGCAGCCCCCGCACTGTCTCCTGCCATAGCTCCTTCTTTGTGTGTTGTTCAGTTCTTAGCGGCCCTTTCTCAGTTTCTCCTGGCTTTATGTTCTCCTTGATTGTGAACGCTGAGAGAAAATATATAAAACAGGCCGGCAAGCAGGCAGGGCTAAATCTGAAGGCAGCGTAGAAAGACTGGCCCAACGTTTTTCCTTCTTCACCCGGCGAATATCAGCAGACAGACTTTGTTAGTCGCCTCCCCCAGCAGAGTGAAATGAGAGTGGAGACAGTGACTGTGACTGTGTAGACTTTCTGAAAAACACTCCAAGAGAGGGCACAGAGGACCAGGTAGACTTTCTGAAAAACACCCCAAGTATCCAGAGGTCATTCCCAGCTCCTATCTTTGCCCCTGAGGTCTGTTATAAGTTGTGCTGCTTTTGTACCAGTATTGGAAACTATGCAAACAGAAATGTAAAAGACAGCTCCAGAGTGGTTCGCTGGTAAGATGTTTACCAAGTCTATCTAAAATGGGTGTTTTTGTTGCCCTTGACTGCTGCTGTTTCCAGTTTGGGACTGGGGCTGTGAAGTGGGTTTGGATTTGGTTCGGTAAAGCAGAAGTTCTTTAAAATGGATCAGTTATAACCATGATGTGAACCCCCTCCTATTCAGCTGCAAAATCAACCACAATAACACAAAGAACAAGACGACACCAGCTTCTCAGCTGACATCAAGAGACACACAGTGTAGCCTTGAGGCAACAAGAACAAAAAGCTGCATGCATGACTCCTGGCATTCGCACAGACCACGCATTTCACATGATGCAATCCCACTGTCTGAAACAGCGAGCACACCGAGGGTTAACGCAAGGGCCGTCGTGTGACCGGGCAGTGCAGAGTACAGGCTTGTGTCACTGGAGACATGCGAGAGGATCACAGCCTCTCTGGAAAACCAGACGGTTTTCAAAGGGCTCTGCTTTACAGGATCGCTCACCTTGAAGCATGCTGGGCGACGCACTGGGATCATTCAATATCGTAGGGTCGCTGTATCTCTAGGACGTGCTTTTCAAAACATACTGAATTCATTGCTTATCTAATCAACTATCGGTGTCTCGTGTGTCATCTGGGAGAAGCAGCAATCCAAGAGTATGAAGTCTGAACGCCTTCTCTTCTGTGCCTGGGCTTGAGCCCAAGAGGATGGCTGACAAAGGGCTGCTTTATCAGAGCCGCAGTGCTGGTGGGTGTGGGATTATCAATCTGCTGACAGAGGAAATCCCCAGGCAGGCAGGTGATCCTATTGGCTACGAGAAGGATAAGGAACTGGGAGACCACAAGGCGGAACCACGTGCCGGCTCTGCACTCACGGCATGATTTTTAGGGCTTTTTTTTTTTGTTCTAGTTGCAACATGTGCCCCATTTGAAAAAAAAGGAAGCTGAAGGATATTTTCCAAACCCGTTTCTACTCACTGTGGGAAACAAAAAGCAATCAGCTGTCATGCAAACCAAGCTGTGAAACAGCCAGAGGAAAACTCGAGCTGCTGTAGAGTCGTGACACTCTCAGTCAACACAGCAACGTACTGAAACACACTTTATTACAACTGGCAGGCTCCGGTTGAAAACCAAAATATTTACAAATAAACACTCCGTGCATTTCCTGAAACAATCATCACAATAATATAACAATAAAACAAACAAAAAAAATCATCTTTAAACTCTGTTGCATTATATTGAAGCAAAGGAAAGACATTTAAAAAAACACCTGAAGCTACATACATGACAGCTACAGTGACAAAAGTAGTGTGCTTAACCTCTTCCCTGAGGGAGGTAGCAAGAGGTTTTCCAGTGGTCCACTCTTACACTCTGCGTGACTCTGAGGTCTCGCTGCAGTCTCAGGTGCAGTACCACAGTGTCCACAAGGGGCAGTGTTCTACCTAATATAACAATCGCAATTCGTCGGTTTCCTTGAGGTCACAATTTCATTTCCCAGGTTTCAAATTACTTTACCTGCCCTTGTTTAAAACCGCCCATTTAAAAGTCAATACAGTGCAAAACAATCACCAAACACTGCTCCCATACTCTCTCCTCAGCAGGCTAGTTCAGCTCCAAATGGAGCATGGGGTTGGGGTTTGGGGGTTGGGGGGTTGAGGGGTATTGGTTGTTGGGGGTCAGCAGTGCGTCCTGGGACGGGCTCAGGGGGAGAGCTCCAGCACCTCCTCCCTGTAATCCGGTGAGTCCTGATCCAGACGCTCAGCGCGGTGCTGCAGGATCTCGCTGGGGGTCTTCAGAAACCTGGAGGAACACACAAGCACAGGCAGGGTTTCCACTGGGGCCCTTGACACAGCCGGACCAGCGCACACACTGCCCAGGTTCGCAGAGCTGAGCGTCAAGGGTCTGGGGGAAATGCACTTTATCATTTTCTGTTTCAGAAAAAAACCCTGGGGAAGACCCCTGCAACACTGCCTCTACAGGATCGAAAAACACATCAAGATGAAACGCTGCCCAAGAAATGCCAAACATGCTTGTGTGCCTGACCTCAAATATTATAGTAATATTAATAACTGAGAAGCTTCTCTTAGCCAGCTCCCTGCTGAAAATGAGAACCATGGATTAGAATCACACTTGATACCAGATTGTCAGTGATAAAGCAACATGAGGCACACACAGACCCCCGTCCCATTGCCCTGGGTGCTTTACCTGAACAGCAGCTTCTGTCCGGGCTCCTTCTTGATGATGTTGAATTTGTAGTAATGCCGAAGCGCACGGGACATCTTCTCATAAGTCATGTTAGCCCTGTTCTGTAAGACAATGCAACACAATCACTGCCTGCAAGCTACCTGCAATGAGAATGCCATGGGCGTGGGCATGGAGGCACAAGCTGTAACGGGACAGGGCTGCCATCGGTACAGCAGCATGGTCCCTGAATTTTCTACTAAGTCACCTAGCATTAGTGATGGTTAGATTCATTAGTAAGTGAAGAGGATGAGGTTGACCACACAGGAAGCCTCACAGACATGATGTTCATCCATGCCAGACCATGCTTGTTATATGGCATCGCAGCCCAACCATGTTCAGTGCATCCAGAAGACCAGTGTAAAATGACAGCGTTTGAGAACATCATGCATCTCAAGCAGTCACGCTCCTGGTCCAGCAGTGGCCCCAGTGCACGCTGGCTCTCACCTTGTGGTTCCCCCAGAGTCGGGCCAGCCCGTTGGGGTCCACCACGCGGAACACCTTGGTCTCGCGGTCCTCCCAGCGGATGAAAGGTTCATAGCGGCTGTCTGCCAGGAGCTGGTACACGTAGTCCCACAGCAGACGACAGTCTGAGGACAAGACAGAGCGCCGGTCACAGCAGGGCCCCCCTGCCCCTGTCCAAAACTACAGCCACTGTTCCTCTGCCTCACAGAACAGGACTGGCAGGACTGCATCGATCTCTCCTTCACTATATTCTTCATTTCACTGCCTTTGTCTTCAATAACATGAAAATGAGCTGAAGTCTAGCGTGATACACCCTGGAGAGAAGCACAGCAAACTGTTGCAAAGCATTGTAAAAGCACAGTGGAAGCATGGCGAAGCAAAGGCATGCAAGGTAACACATACGCATGGTAGGCATTAAAAGACCCATGGCTAAGCAGGGGAATGTGTTTACAAACCAGGTGAGCTGCAAACTGACAGCGTACGATTGAGCAAGCAAAGCTGGAAGAATGTCTAGCGGGCTCAGCTTTTACTTCAATGGAAGGCTGTGAGAATTGGACTCACCTGCGATCTTGCCATTGGCTTGCGCGGGCTGGAGGGCGGGGAGTGCGTCCCCACGGTGGGAGAGGTTGAGAGGCTCCTCCCTGCAGTGTGTCGCTGTGGGCGTGGCTTGGTGGGTCTGAGTGGTGCAGGTGATAACGAGGGGGTGGTACCTGCCTGTGGGTGCACACAGCTGAGCCTCTGACACTGGCTGCGAGCCCATCCGTGGCATGTCTAGAACACAACAGAGTTAGCAGACCGAAAGAGCTTCCAGGCTCAATGCTTTTCTAAAGCCCAACCCGCCAACACATGACCAAACACACCGACACCATCAAGAACATGGGCAAAGGAATGGCCACACCAAGAGTCACAGTCTCAGCTGTTCGAGACTCAAGCTTGCAGGACCCACCTGAGAGTCCGGTAAAGGCGAGCAGAGCCGAGGTCCGGTCCCGGGGGTCCAGGTTGTGGTCAGTGCTGGAGGTGGACCTTCGCATCATGGCCAAAGCCATGGAGCTGGTATGAGAGCCAGCTGGGCTGCTGGACATTTTCCCGTAGGAGAGGCTAGAGGGTACTGCACCCTGGGAACCTGGAGGAGTGACAGAGTGAGAGACAGAGAGAACAATGGGATGGGGTTGCAACTTTGCCTTTTTTAATTCTGGTGCAAACGTTCCTTAAATGAAATCTGCCAGTTAAATGAAATGTAGTTATTAAAAAGAAAGCATGAAACAAGTTTTAAAACACAGAAAGGGGGCCGACAGCTGTGCTATTCAATCTTATTTAAAACAGTCGTGTTTTATTACATTACAGCCCAGTGGGGAAAAAAGACCGGTCTCACTGTCAACGTGGTGTGAAAAATCCCTTTGAGATCCCATTATAATCCCAGTGTGCCACCCTGAAGAAATCCAAACAGGATTGGCACGCCACAGAGTTACCAGCAATGCAAACACAATGGACTGGGCACAGAGATCCTAAGGTCATATTACATCATCGAGTCTGTTCAACCAATCAAACAGAGCAGCAGAACAGGGGTCGAAATTCCACCCCCACTGACACTGAGCAAAAAACAAGAAGACAGCACAAAGATAATAAAGCTCATCCCAGCACCAGCTCTCGGAAATACCTGTCCTGGCACTGCCACACCTGCTGGCACACAGCCTGCCCGCCCGTTAGTGGACAGACCTGCTTAGCACTCTCACTGCCAACTTCCTGAAGCAGCAGAGCCTGGAAATCACCTCCGAGCACAGCACAGGCGCAGGGTGTGTGCGTGTGTGTGTGTGTGTGTGTGTGTGGTGTGTGTGTGTGTGTGTGTGTGTGTGTGTGTGTGTGTGTGTGTGTGTGGGTGTGTATCTGGGTGTGTGTGTCTAGCAAAATAGGAATGTCTTACTAGCAGTGAACAGTGCTGGTAGGTGTGTCTCTGCTCCTGCACAGCACACACAGCACAGCCCCTTGTTGTTCCTCTGATTAGCAGGGATCAGTGCTGGTAGGTGTGTCTCTGCTCCTGCACAGCACACACAGCACAGCCCCTTGTTGTTCCTCTGATTAGCAGGGATCAGTGCTGGTAGGTGTGTCTCTGCTCCTGCACAGCACACACAGCACAGCCCCTTGTTGTTCCCCTGGTTTCAGGAAGCTGGTAAGCGCTGTACCAGGAAGCTGTCTGCTGCAAGACAGGGTGCTTTTGGCAAGTGTCAGGAAAAGAGCTCTTAGCAACACAAAGGGGAATCCCACTTCTCTGTTCTCATTGAACAATGACAGCTTTCAAGCACAAGACGAGGAAAACATATCAGCGCTAAATACAAGCAAAACTGACCACCTCAGAAACGGGTTCAACATTATTCAGCCCACAATCAATTAACAGCTCTGCAGGCTAATACTAAATTTAACCTTGATCCAGACACATATCCAAAATATGAACTATTCAAATAACATAAAGACTTCTGAAAAGACTCCTAAAAGGCTGTGTTTGAGCAGCAAGGTGATAACATTGAGATATAGGAAAGTGCTCAGCATTGTGAATAAGGCCCCCTGTGCTCAGCATTGTGAATAAGGCCCCCTGTGCTCAGCATTGTGAATAAGGCCCCCTGTGCTCAGCATTGTGAATAAGGCCCCCTGTGCTCAGCATTGTGAATAAGGCCCCCTGTGCTCAGCATTGTGAATAAGGCCCCCTGTGCTCAGCATTGTGAATAAGGCCCCCTGTGCTCAGCATTGTGAATAAGGCCCCCTGTGCTCAGCATTGTGAATAAGGCCCCCTGTGCTCAGCATTGTGAATAAGGCCCCCTGTGCTCAGCATTGTGAATAAGGCCCCCTGTGCTCAGCATCGTGAATAAGGCCCCCTGTGCTCTGCATTGTGAATAAGGCCCCCTGTGCTCAGCATTGTGAATAAGGCCCCCTGTGCTCAGCATTGTGAATAAGGCCCCCTGTGCTCAGCATTGTGAATAAGGCCCCCTGTGCTCAGCATTGTGAATAAGGCCCCCTGTGCTCAGCATTGTGAATAAGGCCCCCTGTGCTCAGCATTGTGAATAAGGCCCCCTGTGCTCAGCATTGTGAATAAGGCCCCCTGTGCTCAGCATTGTGCAGGCTGTAAGTGCTGCCCCTGTGCCCAGCATTGTGAATAAGGCCCCCTGTGCTCAGCATGGTGAATAAGGCCCCCTGTGCTCAGCATTGTGAATAAGGCCCCCTGTGCTCAGCATTGTGAATAAGGCCCCCTGTGCTCAGTGCTGTGAATAAGGCCCCCTGTGCTCAGCATTGTGAATAAGGGTCCCCCTGTGCTGGTGCATTGTGAATAAGGCCCCCTGTGCTCAGCATGGTGAATAAGGCTCAATGGCCTGTGCAGCATGTGAATAAGGCCCCCTGTGCTCAGTGTGAATAAGGCCCCCTGTGCTCAGCATTGTGAATAAGGCCCCCTGTGCTCTGTGCTGTGAATAAGGCCCCCTGTGCTCAGCATGGTGCTTGTCTCAATGGCTCTGTGCTGTGAATAAGGCCCCCTGTGCTTGTCTGAATAAGGCCCCCTGTGCTCAGCATTGTGAATGTGCTGTGAATAAGGCCCCTTGTCTCAGCCCCTGTGGCCCCCTGTGCTGGCATGGTGCTTGTCTCAAGGCCCCCTGTGCTGGCATGGTGCTTGTCTCAATGGCCCTGTGCTGGCATGGTGTGTCTAAGGCCCCCTGTGCTGGCATGGTGTGTCTAAGGCCCTGTGCTCAGGATGGTGCTTGTCTAATGGCCCTGTGCTGGGATGGTGCTTGTCTCAACGGCTCTGTGCTGGGATGGTGCTTGTCTCAATGGTTCTGTGCTGGGATGGTGCTTGTCTCAATGGCTCTGTGCTGGGATGGTGCTTGGGTGCTGGGATGGTGCTTGTCTCAATGGCTCTGTGCTGGGATGGTGCTTGTCTCAATGGCTCTGTGCTGGGATGGTGCTTGTCTCAATGGCTCTGTGCTGGGATGGTGCTTGTCTCAATGGCTCTGTGCTGGGATGGTGCTTGTCTCAATGGCTCTGTGCTGGGATGGTGCTTGTCTCAATGGCTCTGTGCTGGGATGGTGCTTGTCTCAATGGCTCTGTGCTGGGATGGTGCTTGTCTCAATGGCTCTGTGCTGGGATGGTGCTTGTCTCAATGGCTCTGTGCTGGGATGGTGCTTGTCTCAATGGCTCTGTGCTGGGATGGTGCTTGTCTCAATGGCTCTGTGCTGGGATGGTGCTAGTCTCAATACACCACGTCCTTCTCCCCTGTGCTGAGGGGGGAGCGGAGCCTCAAGTCCTCCTTGGTGAGCTGGCATGGTGCTTGTCTCAACTTGGCTCTGTCCTGGGATGGTGCTTGTCTCAACGGCTCTGTGACTGGGATCGTGCTTGCCTCACAGCGAGGGGGTGATCCCTGAAAGCAGGGGCTCATGTCTCAGGGATCCACATTCTGAGCAGGGGGATGTCTCCCCAGAAGCTTGTCTTATCATTATTGCAACAAACACTCTGATCAATGCAATTAATCCAATACTAAACACTGAAGAGATGGTGCTTGTCTCAACAGGCTGTGTGCTGGGATGGTGCTTGTCTCAATGGCTCTGTGCTGGGATGGTGCTTGTCTCAATGGCTCTGTGCTGGGATGGTGCTTGTCTCAATGGCTATGTGCTGGGATGGTGCTTGTCTCAATGGCTCTGTGCTGGGATGGTGCTTGTCTCAATGGCTCTGTGCTGGGATGGTGCTTGTCTCAATGGCTCTGTGCTGGGATGGTGCTTGTCTCAATGGCCATTCAGTGCACTGCAGTGCTACACACCATGCTTAAACCAGAGCTCAGGCACAGCCACTCGGTGCACTGCAGTGTACACACCATGCTTAAACCAGAGCTCAGAACCACAGCACAGCCACTGGTGCACTGCAGTGTACACACCATGCTTAAACCAGAGCTCAGAACCACAGCACAGCCACTGGTGCACTGCAGTGTACACACCATGCTTAAACCAGAGCTCAGAACCACAGCACAGCCACTTGCACTCTGATAAGCTGATAAAGGGAAATGTTTTTCTTTAGCTTATGAAGGTCAGCTTTGTTTATTTTTAAAAACCAGAGGTGTGTCACAAAATGTGAGTCAGCTTGTTGGAAATGTACAGAATGACTTGGGAAGGAACTCTGCAGTTTACTGCAGCAAGCTGAGAGAAGAGTGACTGCACAGCGATGCTCGTGACTTCAGCCAGCCGAGGCATCTCAACACACACTGCAAGGGTCTGACACTGAACACCAAGTACAACCGGCATTCGCTGCACGTGTGAGACACTAACACTGGCTTACTGGGATGCTGTTATCTTTCCTAGACCTTTATACAGGCGTGCGGGTCTGAGCTCATGACTTATAAACCTGCAAGATCCAGAAGAACATCTCAATTCTATTTTTAACACAGAAACACACATCAACGTTGCAGCTTATCAGTGATGCATTTCTTGTTATATGTTGTGCACAATCTATCCAAATATTGCTGCTGTCAGGGATGCACTGTTTCAATATCAGATATTAAACAGTTACAGTATGAAGAAGGATATTAAACAAACTCCAAGGCAAACGTCACACTGAAACCAGAAGCCTGTGCACTGGGAAGTGTGGCTGCTTCCTCGTGCACATATCACAGCAGCGCTGAGGTCTTTCACTTAGCAAAACTTAACCCTCGCTCCCTTCTGTTCATCAACTCACTGCTTTACAGTGTAATCCATGTATTTAACATTGCAGAGAACTGACCCAAAAATAAACACTTATTATTATTATTATTAAGAAGAAAAGAAAAAGAAGAAGATTATTAAGAAGAAGAAGAAGAAGAAGAAGAAGAAGAAGAAGAAGAAGAAGAAGAAGAAGAAGAAGAAGAAGAAGAAAGTGAAACAAACCATGCTATTATGAAACTGAAAATATTCTGGTAAAAAGTACTTCAATCGCTTGTTTATGCTATTCCCCTCTGTACGTGTAATTCAGCACAGGTACATCACGCTGGACACAATCAAACACAAGACCAAACTGATTCACCGCGGCCCCACTGCAAGCATGAATGAACAGTTCTACAGGTTTACAACCCTGCTCTAACAACACGCCAAGAGTCAACACTCACTCGCACAGAGAGCTGAACACGCTACAAGAGTCAACACTCACTCGAGTCACCCTGCTCCCCTCAACTCCACAGAGAGCTCCTTCTTTAAGGTCAACAAGAGCACAGCCACTCAGTCAACTGCAGAGTGTACACACGCCATGCTTAAACCAGAGCTCAGAACCACAGCACAGCCACTCTCCCCTCAACACCCACAGAGAGCTAACAACACTGCAGTGTACACACCATGCTTCAAACACAGAGAGCTCAGAACCACAGCACAGCCACACGCACAGAGAGCACTGCAAGTGTACACACCATGCTTAAACCAGAGCTCAGAACCACAGCACAGCCACTAGGTGCACTGCAGTGTACACACCACGCTTAAACAAGAGCTCAGAACCACAGCACAGCCACTAGGTCAACACGCACAGTGAGCACACCACGCTTAAACCAGAGCTCAGAACCACGAGCACAGCCACCCTCAACACTGCAGTGTACTAACACCACGCTTAAACCAGACCCCTCGAGTCAACCACAGCACAACACCACAGAGAGCTAACAACACGCTTTACAAGAGTCAACACTCACCCCTCGAACCACCCTGCTCCCCTCAACACGCACAGAGAGCTAACAACACGCTTTACAAGAGTCAACACTCACCCCTCGAGTCACCCTGCTCCCCTCAACTGCACAGAGAGTAACAACACGCTTTACAAGAGTCAACAACCCCTCGAGTCACCCTGCTCCCCTCAACACGCACAGAGAGCTAACAACACGCTTTACAAGAGTCAACACTCACCCCTCGAGTCACCCTGCTCCCCTCAACACGCACAGAGAGCTAACAACACGCTTTACAAGAGTCAACACTCACCCCTCGAGTCACCCTGCTCCCCTCAACACGCACAGAGAGCTAACAACACGCTTTACAAGAGTCAACACTCACCCCTCGAGTCACCTTGCTCCCCTCAACACGCACAGAGAGCTAACAACACGCTTTACAAGAGTCAACACTCACCCCTCGAGTCACCCTGCTCCCCTCAACACGCACAGAGAGCTAACAACACGCTTTACAAGAGTCAACACTCACCCCTCGAGTCACCCTGCTCCCCTCAACACGCACAGAGAGCTAACAACACGCTTTACAAGAGTCAACACTCACCCCTCGAGTCACCCTGCTCCCCTCAACACGCACAGAGAGCTAACAACACGCTTTACAAGAGTCAACACTCACCCCTCGAGTCACCCTGCTCCCCTCAACATGCACAGAGAGCTAACAACACGCTTTACAAGAGTCAACACGCACCCCTCGAGTCACCCTGCTCCCCTCAACTGCACAGAGAGCTAACAACACGCTTTACAAGAGTCAACACTCACCCCTCGAGTCACCCTGCTCCCCTCAACACGCACAGAGAGCTAACAACACGCTTTACAAGAGTCAACACTCACCCCTCGAGTCACCCTGCTCCCCTCAACACCCACAGAGAGCTAACAACACGCTTTACAAGAGTCAACACTCACCCCTCGAGTCACCCTGCTCCCCTCAACACGCACAGAGAGCTAACAACACGCTTTACAAGAGTCAACACTCACCCCTCGAGTCACCCTGCTCCCCTCAACACGCACAGAGAGCTAACAACACGCTTTACAAGAGTCAACACTCACCCCTCGAGTCACCCTGCTCCCCTCAACACGCACAGAGAGCTAACAACACGCTTTACAAGAGTCAACACTCATCGATGCAGCTAACAATCTTTCAAGATCAACATCACCCCTCGAGTCACCCTGCTCCCCTCAACACGCACAGAGAGCTAACAACACGCTTTACAAGAGTCAACACTCACCCCTCGAGTCACCCTGCTCCCCTCAACACGCACAGAGAGCTAACAACACGCTTTACAAGAGTCAACACTCACCCCTCGAGTCACCCTGCTCCCCTCAACACGCACAGAGAGCTAACAACACGCTTTACAAGAGTCAACACTCACCCCTCGAGTCACCCTGCTCCCCTCAACACGCACAGAGAGCTAACAACACGCTTTACAAGAGTCAACACTCACCCCTCGAGTCACCCTGCTCCCCTCAACACGCACAGAGAGCTAACAACACGCTTTACAAGAGTCAACACTCACCCCTCGAGTCACCCTGCTCCCCTCAACACGCACAGAGAGCTAACAACACGCTTTACAAGAGTCAACACTCACCCCTCGAGTCACCCTGCTCCCCTCAACACCCACAGAGAGCTAACAACACGCTTTACAAGAGCCAACACTCACCCCTCGAGTCACCTTGCTCCCCTCAACACCCACAGAGAGCTAACAACACGCTTTACAAGAGTCAACACGCACCCCTCGAGTCACCCTGCTCCCCTCAACACGCACAGAGAGCTAACAACACGCTTTACAAGAGTCAACACTCACCCCTCGAGTCACCCTGCTCCCCTCAACACGCACAGAGAGCTAACAACACGCTTTACAAGAGTCAACACTCACCCCTCGAGTCACCCTGCTCCCCTCAACACGCACAGAGAGCTAACAACACGCTTTACAAGAGTCAACACTCACCCCTCGAGTCACCCTGCTCCCCTCAACACGCACAGAGAGCTAACAACACGCTTTACAAGAGTCAACACTCACCCCTCGAGTCACCCTGCTCCCCTCAACACGCACAGAGAGCTAACAACACGCTTTACAAGAGCCAACACTCACCCCTCGAGTCACCTTGCTCCCCTCAACACGCACAGAGAGCTAACAACACGCTTTACAAGAGTCAACACGCACCCCTCGAGTCACCCTGCTCCCCTCAACACGCACAGAGAGCTAACAACACGCTTTACAAGAGTCAACACGCACCCCTCGAGTCACCCTGCTCCCCTCAACACGCACAGAGAGCTAACAACACGCTTTACAAGAGTCAACACTCACCCCTCGAGTCACCCTGCTCCCCTCAACACGCACAGAGAGCTAACAACACGCTTTACAAGAGTCAACACTCACCCCTCGAGTCACCCTGCTCCCCTCAACACGCACAGAGAGCTAACAACACGCTTTACAAGAGTCAACACTCACCCCTCGAGTCACCCTGCTCCCCTCAACACGCACAGAGAGCTAACAACACGCTTTACAAGAGTCAACACTCACCCCTCGAGTCACCCTGCTCCCCTCAACACGCACAGAGAGCTAACAACACGCTTTACAAGAGTCAACACTCACCCCTCGAGTCACCCTGCTCCCCTCAACACGCACAGAGAGCTAACAACACGCTTTACAAGAGTCAACACTCACCCCTCGAGTCACCCTGCTCCCCTCAACACGCACAGAGAGCTAACAACACGCTTTACAAGAGTCAACACGCACCCCTCGAGTCACCCTGCTCCCCTCAACACGCACAGAGAGCTAACAACACGCTTTACAAGAGTCAACACTCACCCCTCGAGTCACCCTGCTCCCCTCAACACGCACAGAGAGCTAACAACACGCTTTACAAGAGTCAACACTCACCCCTCGAGTCACCCTGCTCCCCTCAACACGCACAGAGAGCTAACAACACGCTTTACAAGAGTCAACACTCACCCCTCGAGTCACCCTGCTCCCCTCAACACGCACAGAGAGCTAACAACACGCTTTACAAGAGTCAACACTCACCCCTCGAGTCACCCTGCTCCCCTCAACACGCACAGAGAGCTAACAACACGCTTTACAAGAGTCAACACTCACCCCTCGAGTCACCCTGCTCCCCTCAACACGCACAGAGAGCTAACAACACGCTTTACAAGAGTCAACACTCACCCCTCGAGTCACCCTGCTCCCCTCAACACGCACAGAGAGCTAACAACACGCTTTACAAGAGTCAACACTCACCCCTCGAGTCACCCTGCTCCCCTCAACACGCACAGAGAGCTAACAACACGCTTTACAAGAGTCAACACGCACCCCTCGAGTCACCCTGCTCCCCTCAACACGCACAGAGAGCTAACAACACGCTTTACAAGAGTCAACACTCACCCCTCGAGTCACCCTGCTCCCCTCAACACGCACAGAGAGCTAACAACACGCTTTACAAGAGTCAACACTCACCCCTCGAGTCACCCTGCTCCCCTCAACACGCACAGAGAGCTAACAACACGCTTTACAAGAGTCAACACTCACCCCTCGAGTCACCCTGCTCCCCTCAACACGCACAGAGAGCTAACAACACGCTTTACAAGAGTCAACACTCACCCCTCGAGTCACCCTGCTCCCCTCAACACGCACAGAGAGCTAACAACACGCTTTACAAGAGTCAACACTCACCCCTCGAGTCACCCTGCTCCCCTCAACACGCACAGAGAGCTAACAACACGCTTTACAAGAGTCAACACGCACCCCTCGAGTCACCCTGCTCCCCTCAACACGCACAGAGAGCTAACAACACGCTTTACAAGAGTCAACACGCACCCCTCGAGTCACCCTGCTCCCCTCAACACGCACAGAGAGCTAACAACACGCTTTACAAGAGTCAACACTCACCCCTCGAGTCACCCTGCTCCCCTCAACACGCACAGAGAGCTAACAACACGCTTTACAAGAGTCAACACTCACCCCTCGAGTCACCCTGCTCCCCTCAACACGCACAGAGAGCTAACAACACGCTTTACAAGAGTCAACACGCACCCCTCGAGTCACCCTGCTCCCCTCAACACGCACAGAGAGCTAACAACACGCTTTACAAGAGTCAACACGCACCCCTCGAGTCACCCTGCTCCCCTCAACACGCACAGAGAGCTAACAACACGCTTTACAAGAGTCAACACTCACCCCTCGAGTCACCCTGCTCCCCTCAACACGCACAGAGAGCTAACAACACGCTTTACAAGAGTCAACACGCACCCCTCGAGTCACCCTGCTCCCCTCAACACGCACAGAGAGCTAACAACACGCTTTACAAGAGTCAGCACTCACCCCATTAATGTTTTTTTATCATATTTTTAAAAAATCGTGTTCAAAACTGCTGAATATGTGAATTATCTTCACTAACGTGAAAAGGAGACAGAGAAATCTAGGTGGTTTTTTTATAATGTGTAAAGGTAAAGCACGTTTTTCGTTTTCTTTTTGTAAATATGTAGTTTCCTGGTTTGAATTGCGTTTGACTTACCTTGATCAAAGGTGGAGGCGAGGCGCCTTCACTCATGATTCTTTACTGCACCTGAAAAACAAAAAAAAAGTTTCCCCCAAAATCTTGAAAAAGTTTTTCCCAACCTGCCGATTATTATATTGATGGCAGGTAAGCGTCCAGTGAAAACCTTCCTTCACCCAAATAACCCCAAACATTAAACTCGTAAAGCGAAAAGTGGCACAGGAGACGAGATCGCTAATTACTTTACATAGGCATACAGTATTGTCTTCAGGATCCTTCCGGGAAACAAAAACGAAAGGGACCGGATCTCTGTATGTGGGTGTGTGAGTGACACACTCACACAGAGAGATCTGGGTTATGAATATTGACTCGAGTTTACCTGAAGAGGTGGAAACGGATCGTGTAGGCTGCACCATCCCTCAGTACTGAGCTCCACAGCGTTTCACACGCCTAACCGTGCAGCGTCCTGCCCGCCACGCGTTTACGCGTTCATTTCAAACTAACTCGGCTAGCGTGTTTCAGATAGGACGTGCTTATGATCGAGCGTGTTTCTCTCAGTGCAGGGGTCGCTTCAGGATTCATGAAAGCATGTTTTAAATGCTGGACGTTGAAATTAATTCACTACCTCAGCTAGCTGCATTTGGTGTTTTCTTTGTGAGCATCACACAGCACAACAAAATAATAATAATAATAATAATAACAATAGTTGTGGTTTAGGTTCTCCAAACCCTATTCAAACTCCCTCAGTTCTTTGCATCTTTAGCGGTTTCACGAAAACGGGTTATAAAGGGTGTATATTTTAAAATGGACATGCCATTGATCACTTGATGACGGCATTGTGACTTACTCCAGTGAAGGGGACACAGCACAAGCGTTCAAGATCCTATCCCTCATTGACGTTTAAAGACGCTACTGTTGCGTATTATTTTCACCCCCAGTAAGAAACCCTTCTCCATTCAAACCAGTTATTAAAAGCCCAACCTACACGGCAGTTCATAAACATGGCGTGTCCCAAGTCAGTTTCAGTCAAAATGGGCAAGAGAGTAGAGTTTTTTAACTGAGGGTTTGGGCTCCCCGGTTGACAGGTGCTTCCGTATACAACCCCACACGCACTCTTGATGTTTCACAATGAACGGTTTCGAACCTCTCTCAGTTATTCTGTTGAACTGGTGTCGCAGGATATATATTTCAGAGACAACAGAGAATGAAGTTCCTGGCTGCAGCCAGACTGGTGAGATTCAGCACAAGACACTTTATCAGGAAAGGTAGCTTGAAACCTGATTCCAGGAGACCTAGTGCCAGGTTGCTGTGTCAAACCCCAAGTCTCCCCTGGTGTGCCCCGCAGTGTCCTGAAACCTCGTGTCCTGAAACCAAGTTCCAAGCCACAAAACGGCTCCGTGTTCCCTCGGCTTTAGATACCATGAAGCAATCCTATCTGGTTTTGGGGCTCTGTCTGTATTCAATCTAGATATCCTGATTTAAACATGCAAGAGACAGCTTGAAGTCCCGATGAAAGGAGGAGCGTTGGCAGCGCTGCTCTAAGTAAGAAAGTAGCTGAAAATCTTGATTGACCCTCCTAGAAGTGCTCCTAGAGCTGCTTATCTGAGAATGCTTGGGGAGGCAGGGGGCTTGGTACAGATAGCGTGAAATGAACACAACCAAGAACGCTGTGTTAATGAACACGACGTGCACCGAGATAAGCCCCAAAGAGCCCTTTGTCTACAAAGAGTATAAAACCTTATAAAAAAAGAATTATTTACTTCTTCAAGAACCTCTGTTGCCGCTACTAATAATAAAGACAAGACGCTTCTGCTCGTCCAGCCGACACCTAGAAGCGCAGGTAAGACGCGCCAGCACGCTGCAATTTGAACACACAGGGTCCCTATGGTGCACCTATGCGTTACTGTGTTTATTACGCTCCTTTGCTCTCGTTCTGAGCGCTCCAATAACTGAAAGCTTTGTTGATGGTCCACTTGATCTGCATAAGCTTCTGTGCCAACTTCTGCCAAACTGGCCTGCTCGTGCTGCTAATCCTGCAGCAGCAGGAGGTTATACATAAGTTATCACTCCGAGAAAAAAATAAAGGATGGGCTCCTTAAAAAAGGTGTCTGCATGGTCCTGATATATAAAATCAAGCCGATATCTAAAATCAATCCTTGATTACACATCACTGCATCAAATTAGCATGAATCCTGTAGTCTTGAAAATATATATTTTTTTAAAAATGTGTTTAATTTTTTTGTTTACATTGTATTATGTGTTTGTGAGAACCTAATACTAACTTCAAAATGCATTAATGGCGCTTGTTTATTTTCTGGTACCGTCTATATTTTATTTATCTACACAGGGATGGTTACCAAAATCATAACCCAGCATTTGCGACACCCAAAGAACACTCTAATGGGCCGGGTGACACAGAGGCTAATGGAACGGGAGAACCGGTTTCTGGAGCAGAACGCAGTGAGACTGTGTGAGATACAAGCAGACAACACGGTTCTGGAGGTACTGCAGCTTTACTGTACTGTCTATTCTCTATTATAGGGAGGGGTCTATCCAATGCAAACTATAAACCAGTTCAGGGGGTCCCCAAGTGACTCATCTGGGAAAAGCAGAGCCGCACGTCGTGCAGGGCGAGTCTTGGCGCTCCCGGATTTGGGGAGGTGGGATTCGGCTTGGTCTGTTTCTCGTCCCCTACAGGCCAGGCGGCGAGTGAGCTTGGTGGCAGAGATTTCCCAGAAGGAGAAATAATAATAATAATAATAATAATAATAATAATAATAATAATTGGGAGACAATCTGGGGTAAAATAACTGGAGTTTTTTTTTTTTTTTTTTTTTTTTTTAAAGTGGTCTATCTTTCGGTAGCCCTTAGACGAGAGAAGGACCTTCAGCTAGCGAGTCGTTCAGTTTGTATTAACAAATATACAGGCATTATTGATACCCTAAATATTGTCAGCTGTTCTAACATTAATGAAATGGCGCAATAAGGTAATGCTCCCGGATACGATGTCGTGGTGAGAGAGCCCGGGCCAACACTAACACTGCCCCGTCCTGTTGAAGGTGGGCTTCGGGCCGGGGCTGGGTCTGCAGGAGGCGGTACAGTACCTGACCCAGCCCAGGGGGAAGCTGCTGGGTCTCGATTACTCGGAGTACATGCACAAAGTGGCCAGTGAGAGGCTGCGGGATCACATCGCCTCGGGGAAGGTGCGTCTCTTCCAGGGCAGGGTGGAGTCCATCCCCCTGCCTGCCTGCTCCGTGGACAAGGTGTACCACTGCAACTGCCACCTGTACTGGCCTGACATGAGAGCCGGGAGCGCGGAGCTGCTGCGAGTCATGAGACCAGGTACACTGCTAAACCACCTGCCCGTACAACCCCGCATTCTCAAATATTCTGCCCCGTGGAATGGGGCACGTGGGTCCTGCGTGTTTGTGGTGGCAATGTTATTTTTTCAAATGCTTGGTTTTCTTTTGGGGGGGGGGGGGGTTCCCTTATACAGTCAGCTTTTACACTGGTTTTGCACCCGCCATTGAGTCCCAGCTGAGTGTGGTTTCACTTAACTGCCGAGAATGACCCAGCGCGTATTGAATTCTTTGTCCCAGGAGCCCTGATGGTGTCGACTCTAAACCTGGATTACCTCCGATGGGGTCTGTCTTTGGGGTTCCTGCAGGGGGCGAATGTGGAGCCCGAGCCCTACCTGGAGGCTTTGCGGGCCGCGGGGTTCACCGATGTCCGTCTGGAGGAGAAATACCACGAGGGGAGGAAATTCGAGGCCATATTCGCCACGGCTGAGAAACAGAGAGAGAGCAATGTCTTGAAATAAAGAGATACGCTTAAAAAGACACGGGTCTGTAGTGGATCTGTAAGAATGGATTTACCACACTACAATGCAAATCAATTTAATAAAATGCAAGCAGACCTTGTTTAAAATCCAGTTTGTGTTTATTTTTTGTTCTGTTCATAGCCCGGGGCAGGGAGCCGCTGTAGCGGTTCCATTAATATCATGGATACATAATACAAGGCGACAGTCTTCTGAAGTGTAGCAATGCATTGACATTTCACAGCTGTATGGAGTCTTACTCCTCAAGTCATCACGAACCAATGTATCCGATATATCACTTTATATGAACATGCACATTAAAATAAAATCGTTTCAATGCATTTAAACTGATATCTGAAGTAGAGACTCGTAGAGCCTGGGAAGCTAGGCTTTTTCGTAACCAATGCAAAATCAATTCTAGATTAGCTCTGGAAACCCCTGCAGCGTTGCAATGTAATTATGGTATATTGCGTACCATTGGTTTTGTAATATATAGTCCTGAAGCGCCCTCTAGTGGTAATGCATGGTATTTTATTTTATTCTATTCTTTCAATTTGAACAAGCAGTTAATCATGCGGTGGCGTTGGATTGGCAGGCGCTGCGCCAATAAGGGGCGCCGCTTTGAAGAGGCACGATGGCTCTAAAGTGGAACAGTCACACCCAGGAAAGTTTAGCAGGTCTGCGTTTATGGACACGCAAGACCTAACTTCATGCCAGTGTAAGGCTGGCGTCATCTCCGTATTCAGCGCAGGTCGAACTCCGCACGTAGCGGAGCGTCAGTATGAACTGAAATTAGACCGCTGATTATTTCCCGCAGCGATACATAATCAATCTGCCTACAGAGGTACGTAACCATGATAAAACCGCCTCTGATATTTTGGATTGCCTGTAGAATAGTTTGGATTGCATGACTGGTCCACGCGTGTAAACTCTGCGTGCAGAGAAACTAAGAGTCATTCGTTTAGTAAACAGTTCGTAATTCAGTAATCGAAATCCAGAAGCAGTTTTCAGTACACTAAAGCCAGTCTAGCTGCAGCATGCACACATTCCGAGTGTTTTTTAAATGTTATTTTCTTGTATCAGTACCACAAAGAGCTGTTTTGTATGTGCGACACCCATGCAGTTCTGTGGGTGTTTCGTAATGGCGTTCCATTCGTTATACCTTCAGTAGCCGGTAGAGGGCGCGGTTTGCTGATCCTGCTAAACGTTTTATCTTATTGACATTCGCAGCGTTACCGCGGCCCTTCTGCTGTGAGGCTTTCCAAATGCTTTCAGAAATCCAGTGCAAGCGAGATTCTTATCCAAGCGCTTGAGCCGAGCACATTAAACAGCAGAGCTTCTCAATGGAGGTTATTCATTTTACTTTTAACACTGCGCAGGGATTGGACACAGTGTGAAACACTGCCCCTTGCACTAGTGATGTGAGTATGTTCTTATCCTTATATATGTAGTTTCTATTTTCTGCTTCAGTTTGTAATATGCAGATATTTCAAAGACAGCACTGTAGATGAAGTTTGCAGCTACATCAATCAATCAATCAATCTTTATTTTATATAGCGCCTTTCATAGTGGAGCACCATCACAAAGCATCTAGATCCTGGTATATAAAGTGTGTGTTCTGTAGTTCACTCCAATGACATGTCATGTGACCGACCTCAGCGTCACACCTGAGTCTCTGGATTCATTGCAGGAGATGTCATAGGGGAGCAGCGTCACACCTGAGTCTCTGGATTCCTGGGATCATAGATGTCATAGTCTCTGGAAGTTCATCCAATGACATGTCATGTGACCGGAGTCACACCTGAGTCTCTGGATTCATTGCAGGAGATGTCATAGGGGAGCAGCGTCACACCTGAGTCTCTGGATTCATTGCAGGAGATGTCATAGGGGAGCAGCGTCACACCTGAGTCTCTGGATTCATTGCAGGAGATGTCATAAGGGAGCAGCGTCTACCTGAGTCTCTGGATTCATTGCAGGAGATGTCATAGGGGAGCAGCGTCACACCTGAGTCTCTGGATTCATTGCAGGAGATGTCATATGACATGTCATGTGACCGACCTCAGCGTCACACCAGAGTCTCTGGATTCATTGCAGGAGATGTCATAGGGGAGCAGCGTCACACCTGAGTCTCTGGATTCATTGCAGGAGATGTCACAGGGGAGGCATCGTTTAGTTAACATCAAACTCCTGCTCATTAAAATGCTTCACCAGCAGAAGGCAGTTCTGTAACCCAGGACTGGCTCCTGCTGTCTTTGTGCAGGAATGCTGGCGAGGAAGCTGACCCAGCAGCTGGGGCACCCCACACAGTCCCTGGGGGGCTGGCTGGTAACCAAGTTCCTGGAGAGGCGGAACCGCGCCCTGGAGGAGAGAGCGGTGAGGCTGTGCGAGATCCAGCCCGACAGCACGGTTCTGGAGGTGGGCTTCGGGCCGGGGCTGGGTCTGCAGGAGGCGGTACGGTACCTGACCGACCCCAGGGGAAGCTGCTGGAGCTCGATTACTCAGAGTACTTGCACAAAGTGGCCAGTGAGAGGCTGCGGGATCACATCGCCTCGGGGAAGGTGCATCTCTTCCAGGGCAGCGTGGAGTCCATCCCACTGCCTGCCTGCTCCGTGGACAAGGTGTACCACTGCAACTGCTACTACTTCTGGCCTGACCTGCGAGCCGGGAGCGCGGAGCTGCACAGGGTGATGAAACCAGGTGGGGCAGTGTTGAGCAGTGCAGCACACAGCGGCGTCTCAGTGCGATTGTCAGCATGCCTGTTGTGCACAATCTGTTCACAGTTTTGTTGGAGGGGTATTCACTCTGCATTGTACCCCCTAAAATACCTGTTCTGTTTCTCAGGAGCCCTCATGGTGACGACCCTCAACATGGCCTCCCTCAAAGAGGTTGTGTCCTGCGGGGTCCTTCAGGACAAGAAGTGGCCGCCCGAGCCCTACATGGAGGCCCTGCGCTCTGCTGGGTTCACTGATGTCCGATTGGAGGAGAAGCAGAACAAGGGGCGGGACTTCCAGGCCATCTTTGCCACTGCTGCAAAGTGAAGGCGGCAGGTTTGGTTGGTGCAGGTGTGGGTGTTAGTGTGGGTCACCCAGAAATGTCCCAGTCGAATCACTGTTATATTAATGAACACCCATCAACAATAAAAACATCCTCACTGCTGTTCAAGCCTCCTGCTCACTCTGGTTAGCAGCATTGGCACAGAGATGCACCAGTGCTGGCACTGTGGGTACACAGTGAATAAAAACATCCTCACTGTGGTTAGCAGCATTGGCACTGAGATGCACCAGTGCTGGCACTGTGGGTACACAGTGAATAAAAACATCCTCACTGTGGTTAGCAGCATTGGCACGGAGATGCACCAGTGCTGGCACTGTGGGTACACAGTGAATAAAAACATCCTCACTGTGGTTAGCAGCATTGGCACGGAGATGCACTGTGGTTAGCAGCATTGGCACGGAGATGCACCAGTGCTGGCACTGTGGGTACACAGTGAATAGTGCTGGCACTGTGGGAACTCACCTCACTGTGGTTAGCAGCATTGGCACGGAGATGCACCAGTGCTGGCACTGTGGGTACACAGTGAATAAACTCACCTCACTGATTTCACATTTGCTTCCACATGCTTATGTATTTCTGTACGCACCCAAGTTCAAAACCTCGCATCCCTTCCCTTGACCCTGCTGACCGCAGCAGCTGTTTCCAGTGTTTCTCTCACCAGTCAGGCTGGGGTTTTATAAAATGATTGTGCATGGAAACCTGAGCAAAAAAAAAAAAAGAACGATGCTGGAGATGTTGAGAGTTTATTAGGGGTTACAAAAACAAAAAGACCAGAGTTCATCCAGACTGTGTCTGTTGGATCCAGTGGATTCATCTGTCACTGCTGGGTGGGTAATGGAAGCATAGAGAATAGAATACCGTTTAACACATGCCTTGCACCCTTCCACCCAGCACAATCATTCTCTCATTAATCAGCACATGTATTTTAGTGAGAAACAGCAGCGAGATACAGGATCTCATTAACACTGCAAAGAAAATGTGATGAAACAGCAGCGAGATACCGGATCATTAATACAAACAGGTATAGAACAAGCAATTCACTTTTTCTGTTTATAATTTTTTTAAAGAGAATGATAACAGGTGAGTCATATCATTGTGATTTACAAGATAATAAACTGGATACGTTTTGGGGAACCCCAGTCTAACGGGACGCCCAGTAAAGGGATTTGGGTACGTTTGAAATGGAGAGTTATCTACCTAGGTAAGAAGCCCTGATCTCAGCAGTCAGTCACGTTATCTATTCAGGACACACGTCTGTTTTGTGCACAATGTCTTTGTCATGAATTCGCAGGTGTCTTTTCAGAGCCCACACCTCACTGAAGCGCTTCTTGCATTGCGTGCACGGGTGCGGTCTCTCTCCAGTATGAAGGCGCTCGTGTTTTTTAAGGTTTCCTAACTGACTGAAACTCCTCCCACATTCTTTGCACTGGTGGGGTTTCTCTCCAGTGTGGTTTTGCTGGTGGATTTTTAAGCTGTTCAGATGCCTGAAGCTTTTCCCACATTGTGTGCAGAGCAGCGGCTTCACCCCTGTGTGGATTCGCTGGTGTGACTGCAATATTCAAGTTCCCAAAAGTCTTCCCACAGTCAGTGCAGCGACATGTTTTCACTCCTGTGTGGATCTGCTGATGTTGCTTGAAGTTCCCCAAGTCGCTGAAACTCTTGTCACACTCAGCACAGTGAAACGGCTTCTCTCCGGTGTGAATTCGCTGGTGCGTTTTGAGAATATTCAAGTTCCCAAAAGTCTTCCCACAGTCAGTGCAGCGACATGTTTTCACTCCTGTGTGGATCTGCTGATGTTGCTTGAAGTTCCCCAAGTCGCTGAAACTCTTCCCACAAGTGGTGCAGTGATAGGGCTTCTCTCCGGTGTGAATTCGCTGGTGTGTTTTCAGGGTTCCCAGCTGGCTGAAGCTCTTCTCACACACGGTGCAGTGATAGGGCTTCTCTCCTGTGTGAGTGCGCTGGTGGTTTCTGCAGGCTTGTAACTGGCTGAACCTCTTCCCACACTCGCTGCATTCGTGGCAGTTGTTTGAGGTCCTGGAATTGGTTTCAGACACAGAACCTGGAAGCATTTTTCTATTTCGAGGCTTTAAACTTTTCTTCCTGCGAGAGACGGTCCGTTTCCACGCAGTGGAACATTATTATCATGTCAAATAATTAACATGTTTGCGTTACTAACATACACCCTGCAAGCAAAAAACTCAACCACAGCATATTTGATTAGCTGATCACGCAACACGACGAGGTATCTTCACCACAGCCACCCTGAAAAACAGGGGACACTAACATATAGTCCCAAATTAACACAGCAGCTTGGGTAATTATTCTCATGTCAAATAATGAACACGTTTACGTAACTAACATACACCCTGCAAGCAAAAAACTACCAACCTGTTCTTAGTAACCATGCAAAAGACGTAGGTGGTCATGCAGTAACACCCTATAGAAACAGCAAATCCCTGCTGGACTGCTTTGCAGGCAGCACACCCCCAATCCCAATCTGTAGAAAAGGGGGGAGCATTTCAAACATGCTCCCCAAATCTGCAGTTATTAGTTCTACAGATCAAAGGTCCCCTGACCATTAGAAGAAGAGAGTCACGGATATTTATAAACACAAACATACGGGTACTTGCTCTGAATGCTCCCAGAGTGCAATGCTGCAGCCTTCTCCAGCAGGTGGCACGGCTGTCTCAATGCCTCTTGAAAGACGTTTTGTTTTCCTGTTAGCGGTTTGTAAAGCTAGATGCCTCGTTTCAAACTCATCCCGCTCACACGGAACACACCTGGTCCACCTTTAGATGAATCATCGTGTTAAGAAACGAGTCATTCTTACTGTACAGTTCTGAAAACAGAAAACTCATTCTAGATCGTTCACAAAACACAAAACTCATTCTAGATCGTTCTCAAAACACAAAACTCATTCTAGATCGTTCTCAAAACACAAAACTCATTCTAGATCGTTCACAAAACTCATTCTAGATCGTTCACAAAACTCATTCTAGATCGTTCACAAAACACAAAACTCATTCTAGATCGTTCACAAAACACAAAACTCATTCTAGATCGTTAGATCTAGATCGTTCACAAAACACAAAACTCATTCTAGATATCAAACCAGTTTCAATTGATCTACTTTATTCTGTACAAACAGCAGGAGCTATAGAAAGAGTGATCAGCTCGGAAGTTTAAAAAATACAAATATAAAGCCGTCGTTAAAATACATTTGCCCTAGTGTGATGTTCCTCTCACCAATTTAATAATTCATTACTCTGTTTCTCTTCCAAGCCGAAGCGGAGCTACCTTCCTGTTGAAACACGTGTTAACATTCCCCTTCCTCTGAGCGAGACACCAGCGAGGATTGTGGGATCTGTAGTTCTCTGACCAGCCCTGTGTAAGCACGCCGCAGGAGAGAAGGCAGCGATCTACTCCATGGTCGAGTACAAAGCACGGCGTTTATTCTGTGAGCCGCAGTGGTTCCAGTGTTCACGAAGCTGTAATATGCTTTATGACTGTGCCTGTCCCCGCACAGGGCAGCAGGGTGCGGGTCGCGGTCCAGTCCGGTACGGATAGGTATTTGTCAGTGTTCAGTGAGCACAGCAGGTATGTGTTGCAGGTAGGCTTGCCAGCTGACCCTCTGTAATTCCGGGACACTAACACGGGTCAGGTATTTCAACTCCCCCCTCTAACCGCAAGTGAATTGACTTCATTGAACGTGTAAAGTGAGTGTGAATTGCGTGAACTGTCGCTAAAGGAACTGAATTGATTTGCTAACGAGTTACTTAAAGCGCACACCGGCGAGGATCGTGTCCATCAGTCACACCGATACAGCTAGCTGATTTCCCGTGTTTGTCCGATTGGTGCGGGATGATCTGTTAAAATAAACAGAAACTGAACCCCGAGTTTACGCGAGAAGGAGCGCGGGTGAGTGCAGCTGTCTCTAGCACGACAGGATTGCACTATTATAGATGTTGCTTACCATATAACAGTTTTAATACCTGTCATGTGTGGAGGGAAGCACATTGTTATCAGTGTGGATAGAGACAGTGTGTGTGCTGGATGTTATCAGTGTGGATAGAGACAGTGTGTGTGCTGGAGGGAAGCACATTGTTATCAGTGTGGATAGAGACAGTGTGTGTGCTGGAGGGAAGCACATTGTTATCAGTGTGGATAGAGACAGTGTGCGTGTGTGTGCGTGCTGGAGGGAAGCACATTGTTATCAGTGTGGATAGAGACAGTGTGCGTGCTGGAGGGAAGCACATTGTTATCAGTGTGGATAGAGACAGTGTGCGTGCTGGAGGGAAGCACATTGTTATCAGTGTGGATAGAGACCCTGGAGGGAAGCACATTGTTATCAGTGTGGATAGAGACAGTGTGCGTGCTGGAGGGAAGCACATTGTTATCAGTGTGGATAGAGACAGTGTGCGTGCTGGATGATTGCTCTGTCCCTGGAGGGAAGCACATTGTTATCAGTGTGGATAGAGACAGTGTGCGTGCTGGAGGGAAGCACATTGTTATCAGTGTGGATAGAGACAGTGTGCGTGCTGGATGAGTGTGGATAGAGACAGTGTGTGTCCCTGGAGGGAAGCACATTGTTATCAGTGTGGATAGAGACAGTGTGCGTGCTGGAGGGAAGCACATTGTTATCAGTGTGGATAGAGACAGTGTGCGTGCTGGATGATTGCTCTGTCCCTGGAGGGAAGCACATTGTTATCAGTGTGGATAGAGACAGTGTGCGTGCTGGAGGGAAGCACATTGTTATCAGTGTGGATAGAGACAGTGTGCGTGCTGGAGGGAAGCACATTGTTATCAGTGGATAGAGACAGTGTGCGTGCTGGAGGGAAGCACATTGATCAGTGTGGATAGAGACAGTGTGCGTGCTGGAGGGAAGCACATTGTTATCAGTGTGGATAGAGACAGTGTGCGTGCTGGAGGGAAGCACATTGTTATCAGTGTGGATAGAGACAGTGTGCGTGCTGGATGAGCGCTCTGTCCCTGGAGGGAAGCACATTGTTATCAGTGTGGATAGAGACAGTGTGCGTGCTGGAGGGAAGCACATTGTTATCAGTGTGGATAGAGACAGTGTGCGTGCTGGAGGGAAGCACATTGTTGTCAGTGTGGATAGAGACAGTGTGCGTGCTGGAGGGAAGCACATTGCTATCAGTGTGGATAGAGACAGTGTGTGTGCTGGAGGGAAGCACATTGTTATCAGTGTGGATAGAGACAGTGTGTGTGCTGGAGGGAAGCTGCGTGATGAAGGTTTGCACGCAGGGTTTGATCATTTGATCTTTTAAAGGTGGTGTTTGATTGCTTGTTTTAAAGAAGGTCTGTGTATAAAATAGTGTTTATATATAAACAGTGAATTCAAGTTTCTTTTGTTTGTGATGTGTGATTGTAGAGGCTGGTGTGCTGGAACAGGATGGAGTTTTTTTTTTTTTTTTGGATCCACGACACATTCATTCCAATCCAGTGCCAGAACGACGGGGCTGATCCCGCTGTTCCAGACTGCGCTTGGTTGTTGCATAACAATGAACGCTCCGCGAGCGTTCCTCTGTGGAGTAATTACATCGCTGCATTCCCACAGCAAACACCTCCCCTCATTGTTCTTTTCAGGCAGAGAAAGAAATAAAAATTCCAATACATTTTAAAGACTATTTCAATACTGTTTATTTTAATACATTGGAGGACAAACCTTCAATTTCCCCAGCAAGACATTTCAGCCACATTGCATCCACTAATGCAGTTTCCTGCAGTGCAGTGAAGGGGCTGCACAGCGTCTCCTCACCACTGGCTCGTGTGCAAGCTGCTCATGCTTGGGGGAGGTCTCGGTTATTAAACAGAGGGAACACATGCCAGGCTTCGTAGTTCCACGCTATTGAAGTGAATGAGCTCTTTAAATGGAAAGCAGCAGAGGTTTAGCAGAGAGCTTTGGAACGAGCAAGCAGGTAAAGCCAGAGCCGTGGATGCGGACCGATCCGAAGGCATCTGCGGTAGATTCCAGTGCGCACGCAAGCCGAGACCCTGCAAGCAGCCCTGCAGTGAGACTAGCTGCTCTGTGCTTGCACCGCCCTTTCAGATTTCATCTTTTAGGTTAGTTTACCCTGCTCTGGTACAAGGTATGTGCTTTTAAAACTAGTGTCTTTTTTTGCATTCATAGCGAAGTCATTTTGCATTCTAAAATCATTTCCCAAGAAGCATTTGTTTATTGAAAATGGATTAGATTCAAAAGGAGATTGTTTTTGATTTCCCTTTTCGTGTGGAGAAATGTCTTTGCGTGTTATAAATGGACTCATTTAACATTCATTCAAGTTATAATTTGCATATTTCACGTCAATATATTTTTTTTTTGTTAAATCCAGTTTGAATAAAATTTTTAAAAAAAAGAATGTGAAATGAATTCCTTTTGAATCTAAATAATGCAGACTTTTTGGAACTCTGTTGATACCGCCTGAAAAGCATTGGCAGGGAATACAGGGTCACTTCCACGCTATAAAACAGAGAGGATGTGAAGCACAGATGGTGTGACAGTGAATTCAAATAAATACTGGTCCATGTTCTCTTCGTTTACTGCCTGAACTTCTCCTCCACTCTCTTGCTGGAGGGTATCTGTAACTTGGGGTAGAATGTAACGCTGCGCTAGTGGGAACGGCTGCTGGAACGGCAAGTGGTTTGGAGCAGAGGGGTCCGGGTTGTCCCGGTGTTGCGTGGATCCGGGCACCTCTTACTGGGCATGGGCCAGCGCTCCAGCTCCTTGACCAAAACCAAAGCCTTTAGGGCCAAAGTTTTTGGCGTAACATGCTGTGAAGACACAATGTGGTTTGCTTATGAAATTGAAATTGAATTACTGAAAATATATATGCTGAGCTCAAACTGAGAGAAACTAGGAGGTTGATTTTGAACTGTGGGTAAGCCACAGCTGGATTTTAGTAGAGCATTTTACAGCAGTGGATTCCTCCTGGAGGCAGCCTGGGTTTCATGCATCTCTCATTTTAAGGGGTAATCCAGGATAACTCTGGGTAGATGGTTGATGCAATCCAGAGTAGGGAGGAGCCAGTATTCTGGTTTTGCAGTTACCAGAACGCCCGCACCGTCTTTCTGCACCCACCTTTACAGTAGATTTCTCCATCCTTATCCGCCAAGGTGGTCGACTCCAGACCCTTGCCACATTTGGCACAGCGGAAACAGCTCTTGTGCCAAGCCTGGTGCAGAGAGAAAAGGGAAGCAGTCGAGCATTGCCTGCCAGTAAAACACCCCTGCCCAATACTGGGGCGCTACTCGGAAAGAAGCAGTGAAGAGTACAGACCAGGTGGAACCGCTTACCTGGCCAGCGCCCACCACCTTTTCTGCAGCGTAGACAGCCTTGCTGCAGCGGGGGCACACCTCCGACCCCCCGACCTTCTGGGCGAATTTGGAGGGGTTGGGGTTGGTGGTGGGACGGTGTGCTCCCTGCCTGTTCAAACACAAGAACAAGGGATTCACGAGTTTAGTGAGGGGAGTGCTGGCTGTAATGTAGACCAGCGGCCAGGGTGGTGAGGTCTAGGCTCTGGGGGACCTTGCACTTACTCTTCAAGCTTGATCCCGAGTCCCTCGCCCCTGTCCATGCTCAGAGTCCCCGCTCCCTGGCCGTAGCCGTACCCTTTTGGCCCGTGTTTCTTCCCGTAGCAGGCCTTGCAGAAGATTTCGTCTCCGTGAACCGCCACAGTGGTGCTGTCCAGGTTCTTCTTGCACACCGCTGGAACACAGCAGAGAGAGCCGCGCCCATTAGTGCAGTGCTTCGAAAACTGGAACCCTGCTACCTTATAAGCAGCCCTGCAAGCAGCAGAGTCAAACGATTTCACTTGTGCTTTGTTTAATAAACTGTAGCCGAGCTTCTTGGATATCGTTCCTCCTACTGCAGACACATTTGGCTGACCAGTAGCTTTAAACCAGGTTATAATTTCTAACCTTAACAACGAACCCATTACACAGGCAGCAGCCTATCACGTCGCTCAATGAACCTTAGTGGGGCAGCAGTGTACAAAGGGTTAACAGTATTTGCCAGGAATCTTGCATGCTTCACAAGAATCAAAGCAATGTGTTTGTTTGTTGAAATGTGGCATTGATTGATTGATTGATTTATTTATTTATTTTAAACTGTGTTACAATAACTTACTTTTATTAACTCAAACTAGCTGCAGCATGCCTTGTTCTTGTCTGGCTCTGTCTGAGGAGGGTTTGCACGGAAGAATCCAGACCAGGCATCCAAACCCTGCATTAACTTTCACCTTGTAAACATTCCAGGCCTAGCTTGCCTTAAAGAGAAGGAAGCCTGAGCAAGGTTTTACCAAATAAGGACGCCTCCATTTGCAACACTAATGAAAAACTTCTTCTGATGGCATTTTTACCCTGTGTGTTATTCTTATACTGCTAAAGACCTACAACGTTTAACCGAATGCTCTATATGTCAATCTGTTTACACCGTTCCTTCACGAAGGGGCAGTGCTCGGGTTTGCCCTGCAAGGCTCATCTTTTTGTTTTCCTCTGTTTAAAGATGAAGTGGCAGCGCTGGCTGCTTCGCAGACATTTTAAATTCCAGAGAGGAGAGGCTGGAGCTTCGTATAAACAACTGAGGATGTGGAGCCGAGTGTCAGAGCGAGACGATCCTGCTGAAGTCTAAACAAAGGGGGTCGGAGCTCTCCTAGTCTCTTATACTTGCCAGAGAATACGAGGAAACGGGCTGATTTGTCTAAACCGTGTCTCTGGACAGCTGGAGTGCTTTTATTGGTTTTCTTACGATCCACACGCCCAGGTCGATCGTCGATGGCATTTTAAATGGTGTGTGACTGCGCTAGAGACGCCAGTAAAGCGAAGAGAGGGACAGTGCAATCCGACTAATTCAAGGACAGCTTCGTACTGTTTCTGCTTTCCAGGAATGCAAACGTTTATACAGTCATTACGAAAGCGTGAAGGCATTCATTGTAACCATGGAAACCCCTGTGATTAACCGCTGTCCTAACGCTGCATGAAATGGCCTGAAAACATGTAATCATTGTTTTGTTATCTGGTGCTTTTTTGAAACAGCATTGTGGTAAAATGGGTAACTTACTGTGTGTTTGCATAGCAGTTGCATAGTCAATGCAGGTGTACCTGCACTTAATTGCAATGTTATTCTGCACAGCTGCAGTGTACTTGATGTGTCAATCTGTTTGCAAGCTCTATGCAAGTCCACAATTGTATCAGAAAAGGGTTAGAGTTAGGGCTCTGGTTATATCCTGCAAACATAATTGCGCTGGTATTTGTGTCGTTATGTTAAGTGCATTGTAACGATGCATAATAACATTGCAAGTTGAGTAAGCACACGTGTATTTACAGAGTAACTACTGTGTAAATACACAGCAGTTAGAGACACTTATTGTAAAGTGTTACTGTGAAATGCAACCAAAGCCCTCCACTGATCCAGCCTGGACTTACTGCACAGAAAGCAGGACTTGTGGAAGCTCTTTCCATCGCACTGCATCTCCTCTGCGAAGTACACGGCCTTCTGGCAGACGCCACACTTGTTCCCTCCGCCGAAAGGCATCCTGCCGCGAGAGAGAAGAGAAACGACTCCAGCGAATTAACAAGCGGGAGGCTCGTTTCCCTTGAGCTGAGGGAACACAAAGCCACTGTGTGGCTTGGAACGTGTTTCCAGGACACTCGGACACACAGACGGGGTTTGAAACAGCAACCGCAAACTAGGTCTCCTGGAAGCAGGTTTCAAGCTACTGTTCCTGATAAAGTGGCTTCATGCTCCCTCAGCTTTAGAGACGTTTCCCATGGAGCTGTTGCTTCAGTGTTTCTGGAAATCTTTCCACCACTCAAGCTCGTTCTGCAGGAACAGTGATACAGGATTTGAAATGTAAACCTGTCACAATGGCAGGGTAAGGAACCAAACATCCTGTCCAGCCCAGTGGAACCAGTGACTGCCGAGCGGGGGTGTTCCTGGGGTTTGGCAAACAGGAGAGACTGGAATCTCGCAGGAAATCAAGCCCAGTTTTACTGAGTTTCCTCAAAAAACACCGTCCGGTCGCTCGGGGTCAGCTGGCTAACCACACCCCTCCCACAGCACAGGTGCCACCCGTTCACAGAGAAAGGGATCACTGCTGCAAGGCACTGTGGAGCAGTTCTGCCTTTGGAATCGTTTCATCTGGAAATTGTCGTTCCACACGTGATCCGTTTTGTTCCAATGCCTTGTTTGTTTAAGCCCTTCCCTATCCTGCTTCCCCCTCAGTACTGGGTCTCTGTCCAGGGAGAGTTGTTCTCAGCTCCAGACACCATGCCTTATTTGGTGGAGAGTAGCTGCTTGTAAATACCCTGACACTGAAGGAAGACCTGCGGATCATTTGTGTTTTAGTGCTTGTCTAAACGAGCTCTGCTTTTTCTCCACATTTCTAAGAGGTTTCATTTTTTAGTTTCCACCTGAATCTGTCTAATATTGGCCCTGTCTTCATTTTAACTTCGTCCCTCTTTTTGTCAGTTCTGAAAATACTGCCGAAGCCTCTCCGCTTGTCTCTTGTTTGACCCTGAAAGTTACGCAAGGCTGTTTGCACTTCTGTGTTTTCAAAGCATGATTTAATGCGCATTATTTAAGTAGCGTTTAATAGGGGAGCTCAGACTGAAATGCATATCTGTTGGCTGTGGCTCAGAACACCGCATTGACGTTATCTTTGAAACTTAACCCTATTAATTTCAAGAACAGGCTGTACTGCGATCAGTGTGGACCTGAAAGAAAAGGCTCCCTAGACAACGAATCCCTTTGTTTCTGCCTAATTTGATGACAAATCCAGCATTTTTTTTTTTTTTTATTGCTCCTTAGAGACCAAATGAAAGTACAAGAAAACATCTCTTTTATTTGGGGGAGTTTTGGCAGCTGTTGGTAGAATGGATTTGGTAATGCTTTTCCCTTTTTCAAAGCTTGTAAAATTGATTATATCATCTGTAATTTTCCAGGTTTATTAAATCAAGGTTTCGTTTTTGTAGCAGTTTTTACTGGCTGATTTCTAACTGCAAGGGTTTTCAAAAGCATATTTTCTGCTCCAAGCAGTCAGTAAACCCAATAAAAATAATTCATTATGGAAATTCTGCCAAAACAGCTGCAAGACACCCATTGTATTGGAACCAGCTGAGGAGCTTCACAATTATTAATTTAGATATTCACAGCTGGGACAATGAATCCGTGTGACAAATACTACATCTCTGCCAGCAGCCCTCCGATCCCTGCTAAGTGTCATGAGCTCACTGGTTTGTACATATTGTATACATTATTAAACAGGATAACATCCATACTTGTGCATTTCCATGCTAAATAAAATAATAGACATCAGCTGTAGTGTTTCCAGATCAAATAAAGCACCGTGCTTCGATGCCCACTTTCTGGCTGTTTACAGAATCTTTTACTGCAAAAATCTGAAGCAGCTGCTAATTTCCTTTGTTTTGGTTCCTCGATATAGAGGCCAGCCTCCTCAAACAACATGCCACGGAAAATGTGTGCATCGCCATCGAAAGGCAGAGGCAGGGGTTGGGAAATATTCACCCACGCTATATAAACATTTTAGATCTGTACAAACTGCTGGGCACCTTTTTTGCAGTGCAAAAAAAAACTTTGGATTGAAATGCAGAGAGGTTTCGTATTGCACAGCACGGCTGGTGCTTTTGGCTGCTCTTGCAATGCGCTCCCCAGTGCATGTTAACCATGCTCACCCTGCTTTACCTGTCGCTGATAGTGATGGCTGTGGAGATCGGAGCCTTGGGACAGTCTGGCTGCTGCTGCTGCTGCTGCTGCTTGTGTCTCCAGCTGCTCTGCTGTTACAGGGAGTGGTTGCAGTTCAGCACTTCCCTGTTTAATAAAGCGGGGGCTCTGCCTGCTCTCCACACCGAGGCAACGGGCGGGGTCACAGTGAAGGGTGAGGGAGGGGGGCGGGGTGGTAGAGGCTCTTGCAGAACACACCCGCAGCTAGCAGGGAACTTGTGCCACTTTCAGAGTTGTAATTCTGCAAATAAAATACGGTGTTCTGAAGACACGGAGAGAGAAAGTTATTTGACAAAATAATTTTTTTATTTCCCCAACATGAAATTCCCCTGTCAGGACACTGCACTGTCATTGCCTGTCATGTTATTGTTAATAAAACAATGAATAATCCTCTCCCTGCACCGAAACCCTAACCTCATGGTCAGTATCCTATACTGCAGTCATTACACATCTAAAGTAGTTCATGTTTGGCAGTGAAGAAGAGTTTTAAAAAGTAAAGTAACTTTATTTGCAGTCTTGGTGCTGTCTGCTTCCAGGTGCAACGTTCTTGGGGGTCAGATGTTCCCAATAGAGTTCCGATACAAACCAGCCCTTCTCCAATCCCATTGTGATATCGTAATGAGAGAATGTTAGCGCTCTGCTCCCACTGTAGGAATGGATGTTGTTGCAGTCGTTACTAGCTGGCATTGAGAACCACTTGAGGACTGGAACAGATCGCACACTGCATGAAGATCTATGGCGTTGCTGTATAAACTGGAGATTGCCCGCCCCATTGCACACTGTTAATAGACAATTGCAGAATGGATTGCTGTTGTGGGCTGTTAGTCCAGACTGCTTTAATAGACGTGCGACCCCATCCGTTGATGAGGCAGCTTAATGGAGATGCTGTGCAGAGAGTCGTGTCATTTTAACTGGCAGCTGGGTTCAGGGTTCGTTCTCAGGACCGTGTGTTTGCAGCTCCTGCTGGATTGATGGGGCTCGCTTCACCATCCTGACCTATTCAAAGTGTCCAGCTTGGTGATGAGTCACTGCGTGGGCAGTGGAAATGCATTCGCTTCACTGAGGCAGCAGGGGGTTTGTTCCAAGTCTGATGCTTTGTTTCTGATTTGCAAAGCTTTGCCAGTCTAGCCAGACCTAATGAAAGCAGTGTGAAGCACCTAGAAGCTGGTAAACAATGTGTCCATGCTTTGCTATGTGAATGCCAGTGTGAGACCCACAGGGTGTTATTATATACATATTCAGCCATCGCTCGAGCCTTTCGTATCAGGTGGCTTTTGTCGATAGCTTTAATAATTTTCATTTAACTATGGATTCTAAAACATATGAACAGACTCTATAAAGACAGCAACGTCCTAAATGAAATGTAATGGGGTAAAACGAGTGGGGGGGGTGTAGACAGCGTAGCGCAGTGTTTGTGTTTCTCTTTCTATTGGGTGTAGTGCTTTCTCACTGAGACATGCCCACTGTAGGCTTTGTGGTTTCTCTCGGTGACGCAGGCTTGAAAAAACGACACTCAGGATTTCAGAAGGGAGGGGCATGTTTGCAAACACTTCTCCTTGTTTGGACAAAAAACATCTGCCTGCCAGTTTCAGGGAACTTGCTGAAGATCCCTGAAAAGGGATAGATAACAAAGACCAATCGCACATCAGACCCAACCACAGCTGAGCCCTGCCAAGTGCTGTGCCATTACAGGGGCTCTGAGATGCGGGAACTTTTTAAGCCTTGAGGCTAATTCTTCATGCCTCTTGTGCCGTCCAGGGAAATCCTAAGCAATTCAAAAAGGAAATGAGATGGGCTAGGAAAGCCAATCATTCTGGCAGAGCACAGCTCCACGCTTCAGAAGGGAAAAGGTCAGATGCATGTCCATGCTGATGAACTGCGGTCCTGCTCGTTCTCCAGTCTGCTTTGGGCACCGAGCGTGTTTTAATACGGCAGTAAACATCAGGGTGTCTGACTGGCTGACTGCACAACCTCGTCCTGCTGATTTATTTATTGACGAGTTGTTTTTCAAAAAGCCCTTTACCTTCTTCACAGCCCGGTGTCTACAGTCTGCTGCCTGAGCCGTGCCCTCTTCTCTCCAGCAGGGGTCAGCAGCGTCTGTAACATTCCCACCTCATTCCTTGTGCTTGTGGTCAAACTGGTTCCCTGAACTCCCTTTCCCAGATTGTTTGGTGGCGATGACACTCGGAGCCCAGCAAGCACAATGCAGCAGAGCTCTGTGGGGGCTGTTCTCTGTTGGAAGCAGTTGATTAAGACTTCACTTCCTTACATGGTTCTTGCTCTGATGAGGAGGAGGTGGGTGGGCAGCAGTGAGGGATTGTTCACATACTGCAGGGAGGAGCTGTCAGGGGTGACAGCGTTCAGAGACCCTCTCAGTAAAGAAGCAGTGGAATTCTGTACCATCCTGGAATCAAAACCGGTCCAGCCAATTGGCTAGGGGCCCATCCCAGGAGAACTTAACTGACTGGGCCCTCCTTCTTTTATAAAACTAGTATTGAATTTCCTGGAGCATTCATGAAACTGTTACTTCAAGCAGCGAAACTGCCGCTGGGTAGTTTTATATTCCTCATACTGTTACAGCTGTTTTAGTTTTTAAAGCAAACCTCCATTGAGTCGATAGTTCAGTCTCTGGGTATCTCTGTGCTTCCACCTATACTGTACTTCATATATAGTAGACTCTGATTGCACCTATACTGTGCTTCATATATAGTAGACTCTAATATTGGTGTGGCACAGCCAGCAGTGTGTTGTTGTATTAGAATGTGTGTCTACCATTAAAAGGAGCGATGCTGTTTCAATGTGTCTTATTTAGCTGTGCTGTCTATTGTAAAACATGACAGGCCTGTGTAAAGAGGTGCGCAACGCTGCCCCCATGTGGCAATCTTATTACCAGGTTTTTAGATGCAGTGTTAAACCCCGCCTCTTGGCTCCCGGCCTTTCTTAATCAGCGAGGATGCGTTTGACACACCAGTCTTTGAGATGATGACATCAAAGGTATTTAAAGAGGGAGTCTCATTTACATTTAAATCCGTATTATTATTATTATTATTATTATATCATGATGAACGATCATTTTCCTGTAAGCGCCTGTGTTTTACAGTCTTATTGTACAGGGCTGTGAAGGGTGCAAGGCTGGAAGGTGTTTAAATAGTTATTTGAAGTTTCTTTGAAAGGCCTTTATCCAGACGTGCTGAACTCCGATTTGCACATGTGTATCTCTGTCAAGTCTAAAGTGAAGTGCATGGTCAACGCCCTTTTTACAGTCTTATTTTTATACAGGGCTGTGCAAGCCAGCAGTTACTGTGTGCGAGGCAGAACAATTGCAGGGGACTGTCTTGTAAAGGCTCGTCCGATTGCAGGGCTGCCGGTCTCTTGGAGGTTTGTGTGTGAATAGGTTTTGAATAATGAGTACAGTCGACACTGTGAAGAGGGCAGCTGAGCGAGTTTCTGTGGCGGCTGGGTGATTAATGAGGGCTCCAGTTATTCCTATCGCAGCTGCTCCCCTCTGCATTGTTCCTGCTCTGCTGAGCGCAGAAGGTGTGCGTGCGTGCAGGGGCGCTTTTTAATTTGGGTACAGCGATGGTAGACCCTGTGTTTATGCTTGTGGGTGCAGCAGTGTTATTTTAAATACCTCTTGAAGTACAGCACAATGATCTCAATCTCACAGCTTGCAAGCAGTCTACCAGGCATAGCACAAGTTTTGTGATTTTTTTTTTTTTTTTGATAACAGATCTTGCTTTGTTTTTTCCATATCGTTTTGAACTGCTTAAAATACTTTGTCGAAATCCAGTCCCTTTTCTAATCTAGTACGTGCAAGCGTGTGTACAGTCTAATGAACAGAATCAACTCTGTATTCACTTGGTGTGTGACTGTGCATGCAGCATTATACCAAGAACCCCTTCCAGCACAATTACAACCAATGTAAAAAGAGTGCAAACACATGCAGCCTCTGTGCTGCTGGAGAACCCTCTCTCTCAGATGAGCACATATGTCTCAATATACAGCAGCGGACAAACGAAAGGCAGGCCTAAGGGTTAAGCTGGCACAAGCCTCTCATTGTAACAGCGGCTGCCTGGCATTCCTCATTGTACTGCACAGGAAAGGAGAGGAGTGCTTCTGGGGGGGGCACACACAGCCAGAGAGACGCCTTGCACGCTCGCCTGACACACTCAGACAGCACACCGCTACTGAAAGAGAGTTCCCTGGAGCGGCTGCAGCACTCCCGGCCTCGCTGCCATCTCTTCATTCGTTTCTCTTGTTTTTGCCCTATTGATAGCCGCTCACTGGATCGCTCTAGTGGAGACCGCGCTGCATAATCTCCTTGATGCGGTGGAAGCCGGAGTCTGACAGGATGAGGAGGAGGAGCCCCGCGTGGAAGCACACAGTAAGCGTTTCGCTTCATTTTTGATTTCTTTGTTCCGTCTCTGTGGCTGGATTAGCCAGTTCCTGATCTTAACGATCGGAACCCACATAGAGAATCAATGTGTCTGAAAAGTGTGTCTAAATCTCGACACCCATTCCAGTACTAATAATAAAACTGCAGTATTTGAACTTCTTCTTCGAAGTGTATTGCAGTAGTGTTGTAAAATACCCATGATGGTACTGTATCAGCTACTGAACTGTACTGCGTTAGAGTTACAAAGCAGCTTCTGTGAGTGAGGTTCTCCTTTTTGAAAAAAAGCGAGCATAAGACAATTAGGTGTGTAAAACACCGTTCGGATTCCTAATTGCTGTATCCTGTGCTGTACACGTGTGTCTCTGGAGCTACACTGTAATTCAGTGCGTGGACGCATGATCGTTCTGTTGGAAATGCAATACATGCAATAACCCCAATACCCAGGTACAGAGCAAGCTGCTACCACACACTTTGAATAGTGCTTCTCCACGAGGGCTGTGTAACCCTGGGCTCAGTCTGTGCTCCAGAATGCCATGATAAGGGTGAATGCAGTGCTGTGTAAGAAAGTGCCCCAGGGTCCTGCTGGCTGGGTGAATGCGGTGCCCCAGGGTCCTGCTCGCTGGGTGAATGCAGTGCTGTGTAAGAAAGTGCCCCAGGGTCCTGCTCGCTGGGTGAATGCAGTGCTGTGTAAGAAAGTGCCCCAGGGTCCTGCTCGCTGGGTGAATGCAGTGCTGTGTAAGCAGTGCCCCAGGGTCCTGCTCGCTGGGTGAATGCGGTGCCCCAGGGTCCTGCTCGCTGGGTGAATGCGGTGCCCCAGGGTCCTGCTCGCTGGGTGAATGCAGTGCTGTGTAAGAAAGTGCCCCAGGGTCCTGCTCGCTGGGTGAATGCAGTGCCCCAGGGTCCTGCTCGCTGGGTGAATGCAGTGCTGTGTAAGAAAGTGCCCCAGGGTCCTGCTCGCTGGGTGAATGCAGTGCTGTGTAAGAAAGTGCCCCAGGGTCCTGCTCGCTGGGTGAATGCAGTGCCCCAGGGTCCTGCTCGCTGTGTGAATGCAACTGTGTAAGAAAGTGCCCCAGGGTCCTGCTCGCTGGGTGAATGCAGTGCTGTGTAAGAAAGTGCCCCAGGGTCCTGCTCGCTGGGTGAATGCGGTGCCCCTGGGTCCTGCTCGCTGGGTGAATGCGATGCCCCAGGGTCCTGCTCGCTGGGTGAATGCGGTGCCCCAGGGTCCTGCTCGCTGGGTGAATGCGGTGCCCCAGGGTCCTGCTCGCTGGGTGAATGCAGTGCTGTGTAGAGCTGCTATTTTGAAATCCAGAGCAGATTTATTGCAGCACTAATAGAAGCCGATCAATAAGGGATTGTCTGTGGAGTCGTAACACGTTTTATTTGTGCTGCAGTTCATCATTGTATCTGCAGAGGGATACACAAACCCTTTTATTAATTATCCATGACCAATTAGGCTTTTAGTAACTGATCTAGTGGCTTTGCAGTAGGGGGGTTGCATGCTGCTGGCAATAGGAGATATATTGTTAACCTCAGTGTAACATTATTGGATATTACAGCAATAGCAACAGATTGTACTGAACTAATACTGCACAGTGGTCAAGACACTGCAGGGGCTTGTGTGTTGGTTCACGTCACAGTGGTGCAGAGGTATGCTAAAACAGGAAGGTGTTACCGCTGTTGTATCGTTCTACCAAAGGCTTACTGTCGCTGCCTTTCTGAACAGGAACACTTGAGCAGCCATTGGTTAGGACCTGCATCCAGAAAGGATTCAATTCAACGTATTTACCAGAGTGGAGACATAACCAATCTTAACTCATGCAAGTTAAGATGATGTTCTGGTGATATTGAAACAGAGAACTGTGGCAAGTAAAGAGGAACTCTGGTAATGACATTTCCTATCTGTGCTGCTCTGAATCAGCAGGGCACAAGAATATCACTTAGCGAGTTCATCTGATATTAGAGGCAGGGCCGCACTGATTGGCTGGCTGTGAGTGATTGATTGGTTTTGCTACACCCTCGTAAAAGGATTGCTCATGTTGTTTTTTTCTGAAGGTTTGAACTGGGTGTGCTGGCATGCTCTCTCTTTTATTTCTGTTTGCAGTCCAGGAGATTTCTCCAAACTGAAAGTACTTTTGAAATGGATGCAACACTTTGCAATAAAGTAAGTCTCTGAATTTTACAATCCCAGCTTGCACTGCAGTCTCGGGGTGGGGGGTCCGGAATGCACGTGTGCTGCTTTGTGTCTCTTGTGAATAAACTGACAACGTGGAGCAACATTTCTGTTTTTGGGAAAGCAAATCTATTAAATGTTTGATACATTAGGTGCAGCTTTTTTCCCAATGCAGATAGAAACTAAGATATATTTCCAGTGAGCTAATATTAATCCATACAGTCAATACTTATTCATGTGAACATTCATATTCTACAACGCTCATGCGTGTCTTTTAAAATGTAGTGTGTGTGTGTGTGTGTGTGTGTGTGTGTAATTTTATATATAATGTTTGAAAGATATGTGTGTGTGTGTGTGTGTGTGTGTGTGTGTGTGTGTGTGTGTGTGTGTGTGTGTGTGTGTGTGTGTGTGTGTGTGTGTGTGTGTGTGTGTGTGTGTGTGTGTGTGTGTGTGTGTGTGTGTGTGTGTGTGTGTGTGTGTGTGTGTGTGTGTGTGTGTGTGTGTGTGTGTGTGTGTGTGTGTGTGTGTGTGTGTGTGTGTGTGTGTGTGTGTGTGTGTGTGTGTGTGTGTGTGTGTGTGTGTGTGTGTGTGTGTGTGTGTGTGTGTGTGTGTGTGTGTGTGTGTGTGTGTGTGTGTGTGTGTGTGTGTGTGTGTGTGTGTGTGTGTGTGTGTGTGTGTGTGTGTGTGTGTGTGTGTGTGTGTGTGTGTGTGTGTGTGTGTGTGTGTGTGTGTGTGTGTGTGTGTGTGTGTGTGTGTGTGTGTGTGTGTGTGTGTGTGTGTGTGTGTGTGTGTGTGTGTGTGTGTGTGTGTGTGTGTGTGTGTGTGTGTGTGTGTGTGTGTGTGTGTGTGTGTGTGTGTGTGTGTGTGTGTGTGTGTGTGTGTGTGTGTGTGTGTGTGTGTGTGTGTGTGTGTGTGTGTGTGTGTGTGTGTGTGTGTGTGTGTGTGTGTGTGTGTGTGTGTGTGTGTGTGTGTGTGTGTGTGTGTGTGTGTGTGTGTGTGTGTGTGTGTGTGTGTGTGTGTGTGTGTGTGTGTGTGTGTGTGTGTGTGTGTGTGCGTGCGTGCGTGCGTGTGTGTGTGTGTGTGTATATGTATATATAAAGTGTATATAAGGTGTCTTTTACAGGGAGGCACAATCAAGTTGTTTTGTTGCTCTGTAGCTTTTAGGGAAGTGAAGCTCCTTTTGAGACCAGATGACGAGGTTCCAGTTTTGTTGTTTTTCCCCGTGCTGTATTATATTCCAGTGCCGTGTCTGGTATAAAGATGTCGTTTCTTACGTGTTCAGAGTTACATATTCCCCTGTGAGTGTTGCAGAGGTGAATTGATGTTCGATTTTGAATCTGCTCTCTGGACAAACGATAGCTTAATGAAAGCACAGGACCTTGCTCTTCTCTCCTGTGATCAGTCGCGTGGTGGTTCCAGAGAGACTGGACTTGGTGTGTTAAAGGCTTCAGGTGGGGACCGGCTCACAGCGGCTGCTCTTTGTATTCGAGTGCGGTGTGTGGCCACAGAGGGCAGTCTAATTGTACCTTGTTCTGTCATTTGCCACCCTTGACTGCAGGGCCATTTAGAGACTTGGAGCCTCAAAGCATCTGGGGCTCTGTGGCAAAGAGCCTTCTGGCTTTACCATGAGGGAGGTGCCAGCATTTCTGCAGAGCCTCAGAATGTGCTGTGCAAGGACAGAGCAGGAAATAAAGCAGCCGTGCAATGTGTCAAGAAGAAGCACAGGAAGCATTGCATGGACAGTATAGAAGACCTAGAGCCGCTGGGTCTTGCGTTTGCTCCCATTTCTTTTTAAAAAATAAATGTATATTTGTGGAAATGCTACCAATGGGTACGTTATCGTTATGTATTGTTGTGTTATAATATTTCAAACTCGGACAGTTGTGAACTAATATGAATGTATGGTGCATGGATACACGATGGGTCCATGTTACATCACAGTTTAAAACAGATCACCGTTTTGCAGGGGTTGGGGGATATTAGGACAGGTGGTACCTGGCATGCAAGATGATGTTTATAATTGGCAGCGAGGCGATTGTGTGGAGGGGATACTGCAGCTAATAATGTGTTTTTTGAAAGAGCCGCTTCAGGTTTCTGTGCACCTGGGTGGTGCTTTGCTAGCTGGTTCAATCCCTGTGCTGTAGTATTACTTCAGGAGCTCTGCGTGACCTACTTTGTGACTGTTCTGTGGACTCACCAGCAGGGGGAGCCAGTGTAACATGCTCAGCGGAATCTCGGCTATCTGCAGACCGAGGCAACCCTGTCTCTATCACTCTCCCTCCAGAGAACAATGAGCCAGATTTAGCAGCCAGGCATCCTGGTCTATTACAAGCCTTGTGAAAAGAAACACACACACTGAGGACTCTTGAACATATAGCCTTAGTGATCTTTCATTGTATTGCATTAACCATTACCCAAGCTTGGACTAAATTAGCTAGTGCAGCATAGTCTTGGTATTATTAGAAGTCTCTAGATCACAGATCACTGACTTGCTGGACTAACACTGTATTGTGAGTTCCTGTGCTTTTGTCTCCCTCGCAGAAAGGGAATACTGCACGTTACTCTACACTCTACACTCTACACTCTTATTTACAAAAATACCAAAACATTATTACAGCAAAGCTTCAGCGTGTTTCTTCAGTCCCGCATTGTGAACATCATTTACAAAGGTTAGAAAATGGCATTGAAAGAACCCTTTCAGTGTCACTGTAGGTAGCAATGAGACACTGTTCTTCTTGAGCTAGCGTTGCATTTCCTTTTTCTTTTTGGCCTCGATGCGTTACAGGGCAACATGCTTTCCAATTTCTACTACGGGAACACAAAGAAGTACATTTTCTCTGCCACTGTGCAACTCTCATGCTAGCAGACTCTTAGGTTTTGCTCCAGCTTTCTCCAGATAGAAGCTAGTGCCGTGCTGTATCAGTGGCATTCCTTTTGCTGGCTGTTTCTGTGGGAGTTGTTCTTCTCCAAGCCAAGTTTGATTGGAGGCAATAGAGGGAATCTTTCATGGAGTCTGGCAAAGCAACAATGGAGCACTTTGATTGGGAGAGCCGAGGAGTCAGTAATGGAATCGAAGCGTGACTCATTGGTCTGTGCGTAATGATGAGAACTAGCTCTCCCAGCCTGCTCAGCAGAAACCCTTTCCAAACACTACTGTCACGAGGACCGCTCTGTTAGCAGACCGTGCTTTACACTTCGGAGGTCATTGCACCTGGAGGGTAGAATTGTCTCCAACATTTTCAACAGCTTCTTCCCCGTTATTAACCATCCAACTGCTTCCCCTAGTGACATAGCATGCCATGCTGTTGTTAAACATGCCTCTCTGGGCTTTACTTTGCTTCACCATGTTGTTGTGCTATATAACTCTTTGCTTGTCAAAGTTTTATAAGAGCCAGTAGTGACAATGGCCCTCTCTCTCTCTCTCCGGTAGCGTACTTTTTTTTTTTGAATCACGATGTCAAGTCACTGATAAAAACTTGCTAAATATACACTGAGAGACTGCAACCTAACAACCAGATTCTTTACTGTGTATCCAGTCTCCTCCTCCTCCCTGCTCTCTCCCGCATTATTACAGTCAGTGTAATTACTGTCCTCTTCACTCGTTTCCTCTCTCTGCCTCTGCGCAGTGCGGAGCTCCACTTACACTGCACAAGGATGTGCTGACAACAAGAACTTCCTCTGTTTGTCTTTAATTAGCTCCTGGATCCCTCACTGAAACACAGTCGACACTGCTCTGACATTGCCAGCGCTTCACTCTGTAGACACTGCTGTATGTCTCTGTATCTGACTGCCTCATTCTGTATGTCTCTCTACCGGTCTGACTGCCTCATTCTGTATGTCTCTCTGACCGGTCTGACTTCCTCATTCTGTATGTCTCTCTGACCGGTCTGACTGCCTCATTCTGTATGTCTCTCTGACCGGTCTGACTGCCTCATTCTGTATGTCTCTCTGACCGGTCTGACTGCCTCATTCTGTATGTCTCTCTGACCGGTCTGACTGCCTCATTCTGTATGTCTCTCTGACCGGTCTGACTGCCTCATTCTGTATGTCTCTCTGACCGGTCTGACTGCCTCATTCTGTATGTCTCTCTGACCGGTCTGACTGCCTCATTCTGTATGTCTCTCTGACTGGTCTGACTGCCTCATTCTGTATGTCTCTCTGACCGGTCTGACTGCCTCATTCTGTATGTGTCTGTGTGTGTGTGTGTGTGTGGGGGGGGGGTGTTAAGTGCCTGTAGAGCGGGCCCAAGGTCTGTAGCCTCATATCCTCACTGTTAATAGGTTGGGTATACTCTGAGTAATGGCATATAATCGTCTAGCGCTGCAGAAATAGAGCCAGCAAGTGCACTTGCTCCCAGACAGACGCAGAGTTTATTTGTGGATTGATGCTGCACAGCAGTGACGGAGATGCTGATAGGGCAGTGCTGAGGTGGGGGTGAGTCTCATGCAGAAGTGAATTTGCTGCCACTGTGTGAGATTAAGAGACCCTGCACACTCCGCGTGGGACACAGTGGGCCACAGTGAAAGGGTTAACCATTTTTAATACAAGGAATACTATCTGCTGATGGGGAATGACTGGCTGGCCAAATCTATAAATACATGCAAAAAAAAAAAAATAATAATTTAAACGAAAAACTGCTGATGGCTCGGAACAGATTAAAAATAGCCTTTTGACTTTCCAGGGCAGCTGTCTGAAAGCAGCACTGTATAATTATACAATCCACCAAAGAACAGAGAGAAAGTCACTTAAACAGATGAGATCCTCTCCAGACCGTCAGAAGTCTGCGTGAATGTCAGGGGCTGTCACACTGCTGTCCTGTGATGTTTTGTGGCCCAGCTTTTCCAAGCGAGTCTGTGTTCAGGGCTGGCTGCATCTTCTGGATGTCATGTGGTGTTCATGTGCATGTTGGCTACAGAAGAGAGGGCTTCATGCACAGAACCGATTCCTCGATCCGCAGGCTGCATGCTGCTCTTAGTTACTGGCTTGGAAAGAACATAAAGTTTATAAACGAGAAGAGGCCGTCAACTCGTTTGGTTGTCAGTAGCTTATTGATCCCAGAATCCCGTCAAGCAGCTTCTTGAAGGATCCCAGGGTGTCGGCTTCAACAACATTACTGGGGAGTTGGTGCCAGACCCTCACCATTCTCTGCGTAAAAAAGTGCCTGCTATTTTCTGTTCTGAAAGCCCCTTTATCTAATCTCCCCTGGTCCTTGTTTCTTTTTTCAGGTCAAAAAAGTCCCTTGGGTCGACATTGTCAATGCCTTTAGAGTTTTGAATGCTCGAATCAGGTCTCCGCGTGGTCTTCTTTGTTCAAGACCGAATAGTTTTAAATTATTTTAGCCTGTCTGCGTGTGACATGCCTTTCAAACCTGTAATAATTCTGGTCGCTCTTCTTTGCACTCTTTCTAGAGCAGCAATGTCGTAGCGAGGTGTCCAGAACTGAAAGGGTGCGGTACTGTGTAGTGCAGTGGAACAGGGCATGTCTTTCCTTATTAGGTTTTGCAGACTGTAGGGAAATAGCCTAGTGGTGTGCAACAAACTGTGTGACTGAAATACTAGAAGCAACGAGCTGTCCTTAAATACCCCATTCTCTGGATTAGGGGTCACGTATTGCATCATAATGTGTCGTCATGATGTCACTGCCCCCTCCAGTGATGATGTAATACTTCACCCCCCTCCCCCATCACTTTAGCATGATCTCTGCTCCCTACACTGAGACCACTCTTGTTAGATATGTGGACTAGACAGCAAGGTCAATTCAGTTCAGTCCATGCAAGTGCCTCCCCTAGGACAGTGCATTGCCAGTGGAGTGTATTAATGGACAGTGGAGCACAGTGTCAGCTGCAGTATGAGCCCTTGGTGGAGCGGTACCGCAGTGCAAACATTGTATGCTTTGACATTCCAATGGAATCACAAGGCATGAGCCAATAGCCGTTGCAGAATCGCGGCTGCAGATCAGTACAACGATGAAGCGTCAGGACCGCTGTGCAGCACAGTATACTCTGTGGTGTTGCCAGTTATGGAGGTTTGCCAAGGCAGATGTTCCTTTTGAAACTGGATCTGCATGACTAAAAGGAATGCCTGAATAGAATCGTTCTGTCCTGTAAGAGTCAGCGAGGAGTGATATTTCAAAAGACACTTTAGTGTCGCATGAAAAAAAAAAAAGAAAAACTGGAGGGAATCAAAAAGCCAAAGAAGTTTGATTTCTGTGCCACTGAGTGACAGCGTGATTTCTTTCCAGCCCGCTCCAGCATGCCGATCTCGCTGCTGAGCAGCACTGGCATTAGCGATCCTCCCCGGTGGTCAGGAGAGTCCCAGTTCCCATGTCAGCCCTTGCCTCCCGGGTCCGTTCGCTGGGTAACATCCATTGTGTAGGCTCCGAAGGTGAAGAGGAGGCTGGCTTGACTGTTAATCTTCAGGGTCCTTGATTTGAGACATGGGTAGCTGCAGTGAGACAGACAGCATTCCAGTGGGACATTTCAAACACAGAATAAATAACTTGCAGAGAGAGGCATGCGAATTGCTCTTTTTACCCCCGCGGGGCAGTTCTGAAAGGTAATTGCTTGACAGAGGTGTGTAATGCCGTGGAGGGTTTCAAGATAGACGAGGAGAATTGGAAAGATCTCCCAGCGGTCTGTATCTCGTGACAGTTTGTTTCTGATTGGATGGGAGTCTGGTCACATCTGCTTGGCTCTGGAGATGAAATAGAGAAGGTTGTTAGGTGTCCTGCAGCAGACAGTCCTCATTTCATAGACTTTAGACTTTATCTGAGCTCTTAGCAAAGACCCCAGCAGCACCCGCTCTCAGCAGATGGGGCCTCTTGTCACTTCTTGGTCCTCAACGTATCGCACTGAAAAAGGGTTTTGACAGCTTCCGAATTTGACCTTTCTGTTTCTCTTTAATTGGTGATGAGTTGACAGCACAACACGCTGCCATACTCCAGACGTGTAGATCACTCCTTCCTTCCAGCTATCCAAAGGCACTGCAAACAAACAGCAATAAATACGAAACAATAAAGACACCTAGTCTAGTTTTGGCTGCATAACTCTTGTCCTAAATAAAGCTAAATTGAATAGCGAAGCCAGGAACATTGGTTGTTAGAGGCCATGGCTTGACTAATTACAGCAATAACTCTTTTGCTTGGCAGTGTTGTGTATGTTGCTATTTGATGAATAAAGGTCCCGGATGTTTCTCATCTCATCGCTCATATTAATGCAAGTTGTTCATTGCTGTGTACCCTGCGGTGTGCAGAGTAATTACAGCACACAGCAACATGTGAGGCGTGAGGCGTTGTTTCTTGTTTTAAGTGCTGGGAAACAGAATGCAGAATTCAAATTCATTTTTGGTTGAATCAAACACAGCATCAGTGACAGCAGCATACAAGCTGCAAAACAGTTCAAAAGGATCTGGTACAACGCATGCCCATTCCAGCTAGTTCACATGTACCTGCTCGTCTGCCATGTGCAATTAGAGACAGCAGAGTGGGGCTGCTTTAAACACAAACTGTGTGGTTTGACTGTGGTTCTTCAACACGTTTAGGGAACTAGTCTACTGATCATGGTGGATGTAAATACCGCTGTCATTAAAATCGAAGAGGCCTGAAGAACCTTGAAACACAAATGACCTCTTTTATCTCGGTTTTGATTTGCTCGGATCAACTGAGCGGAGCCTGTAGGGTAAAGCTCTCTGTCGGGGTAAAGCTCTCTGTGCGTCGGGGTAAAGCTCTCTGTGCGTCGGGGTAAAGCTCTCTGTGTGTCGGGGTAAAGCTCTCTGTGCGTCGGGGTAAAGCTCTCTGTGCGTCGGGGTAAAGCTCTCTGTGGGTCGGGGTAAAGCTCTCTGTGTGTCGGGGTAAAGCTCTCTGTGCGTCGGGGTAAAGCTCTCTGTGCGTCGGGGTAAAGCTCTCTGTGTGTCTGGGTAAAGCTCTCTGTGCGTCTGGGTAAAGTCTCTGTGTGTCAGGGTAAAGCTCTCTGTGTAAAGTCGGGGTAAAGCTCTCTGTGTGTCAGGGTAAAGCTCTCTGTGTGTCGGGGTAAAGCTCTCTGTGGGTAAAGCTCTCTGTGTGTGGGTAAAGCTCTCTGTGTGTCGGGGTAAAGTCTTGCTCTGTTTTTCCCCTGGAGATTTGTTTTGTGTCTAAAGGTTTCTCTAGGAGCTGAGTCCACTGTCAAAGGGACTGAGAGGATAAACATGTCAGTTCGGGACTGATGGTTCAGACAGCCATGCAGATTGCCTTACTGGTTAATTGAGTGAAAATATCCCATTGCTTAACATAATAAAGCATTTAAATCTGTAAAGCATTTCCCATTCAGCAGAGCAGGCCTCAAACTTGGGCTGCTGTCTCCATGGCGACAAGGCCTGCCTCCCTCAGATTAGATGGCATTAACATGTTGTATTAGGGTTTATCAGATGTTGTTCTTTTTTGTACAGATGATTTGAGGGCAGGGCTGTCAGTTTAAAGACTTGTAGACATGCCAGCACACTTCTGCATGGGCGGCCCACACACACAGACAAGTACCAGGATGTTAAAGTTCACTGTCCATTTTCATTCGATTTATTTTTAGTGTTCCATAATTATTTATTCCGGAATTCATTTACTGATTTTTGTGTTTTGTAACCCCTGGTCAAACAGTGAGTCCGAGCTAGGAACTGAACCCGAATCTTCCTGGCTCCCAGTCCATCAACTCTAATCAGTAGGCCACACTCCCACCAAAACCAGTAAAATAGGGCTTTTAATCTTGCTTGTAATTCATTAATCATTGATTTTAAATAATTGATTCCTTACATGCCACAGTTTTCAGTGTGTAACATGCACGCTTTTACACGTTTTACAGAGTCTGCTTGTGTTATGCACTGATTGCACATTGCAGAGGAGGTGACCAGTGAACTCGGAGCTAGTATTCGAAGTGGAATTATATGCTGCGTGTTATACAGGGGCGTGTTTTATGCTGCAGAATGATGGCATCCCATCTCCTGTGCAATTGTAGCAATGCTTACATTCATAAGAAGCTGTGATATTCAGCATGAAGAGCTCTCTGTCTCTGCTTCCCAGTTTCATGATGAGAGAGCTGCACACTGGTATGGTGGCATTCTAAGCTGGCAGTTGCTTGATGTTCGTTTGCTATGTAGTTTATCGCTCCGCTTTATCAGAAAGCACTCCAGTTTGTTTAGGCACTTTGCAATGCCTTTTCCCCTGGCACTGCACACAGCAGTTTTGCTATGAGAATGCAAGAGCTTATCTCTCTCGAATCCCGGGATTATGAAGGGGTAATCGGCCACGTGGTTTGTTACATTTGACAATATTGATGGATTAATGGATTTTTTTTTCATATTAAATCCAGACAACCCTTGAGCGACTAGCGATCACCCTGCTGCCCCTGTTCAAATCCACACACACTCACACAGGCAGCACGTGGCGTTGGAGAAATTGCATTCAATTGTGTTGTTGGTATTATGTTGCTGCTGATTTCAGCAGCTGGCGTTACCCAGCACACAGACACCGGCACAGCGATCCGTGCTGCAGAGCTGTGGCTGCCTGCCTGTCTGCGCTGAAAGACTGCAAGACGCTGGGTTAATGGTGAGCAATTCCTTTACACTTCTCTCTTCTCCCCATTCCCTGCCCTTGTGTCAGTCTTTGTGTCGTATCTTTGAGGAAGCTGGGAGTCCACTGCAGCAGTGGTCGTCTGGCTGATGTCTGTTCAGGCTGTACAGTGCAGCATTTGCTGCATCACCATGGTGCTAAAGAGATCTGTCCTGTTTATATTGTTGTCTGTGTTCGTTAGTTGTAGTCAGTAAAGACACATGGATGCCACATAGAGAGAGAGAGAGAGAATGTGTGTTTTGACTGTTTATAATGTACCATTACTGATTGTAAAAAACAAAAAAAACCACACAGAATATGCAGCCGATGGTGACTACAAGTGAAATAGTCTCCGAGAGATGATATCGTCTCTTTGTTGTGTTTTGTCACACACCACAGCATTGCATCTCCTTACCTGTGCTGTGAACAGACGATATTGAAACCTGTCTCTGAAGATTCACTGCTTCATCCAGTGCAACATTCAGCCTGGCTGGAGCAGGAGCCCTGAAGGCTTGCGTTAATACGTCAGTATCCTGTGGAAGAATAGGAGGCTGTCAGTCTCTGTTTGTAGTGATCGGAAGCCAATTTACTTCCCGCCTAGACCTCGCTGAAAGCCAGTTTCGAGGCAGTAAAGGATCGCAATGGTGAGGGCTGACCTTTCCCAGCTCGGTGAGCTACACTCGCTCAGCCAAGCAGTTTCAGAGCAACGACAGCTTGGGAAACGAAATTGGCAGGAGCAGCAGTGCTAAAGCTCCAGTTAGGCACTAGCTTCGGGGCGGCGCGCTCCAGCCACGGAGAGAGTGGTCGCCCTCCGTGCGTGTTTTAAATTGAAATCTATTTATAATGATTCTGACACACAATTTTAATGACAAAAAAAACTTCATCTTGAAACAGGGACTGAAAGAACGAGGCAATTCAATTCAAAGTTTCTTTTTTTTTCAAGCTCCTAGGAGTATAACTGTTGGACCAACTGAATCATTAGTAAAGAATCTTCCTTCATTTTTCCTGTAACCTAAAACAAACTTGATCCCGGGTTCTTCTGCCTCTTCCCTGTCATGTCGCCTCAGACAAACCGCGGGCCGCACTTGAAGAAGAAAGCAGAAACACAGGGAGGAGCTAGCTTACAGAATCCAAACCCACATGTAGTGTGGAGGTTACCCTCGGTCAGATGCAGTCTGAACGCGCTTCATTGCACGGGGTGGAGGTTGAAGGTGATGGAATGAATACGTGTTGTGGGATGATTTGCTCTACACTGAAGCATCGGAAGGTGAGCGGAGCAGGGGATGCTGAATATACAGGATATAATAAAGGACCGCAGGCTGCAGAGCGTGTTTCGAGGGGCGCACAGTGGTAATTCACTGAGGGTGGCAGTCCGATTGAGGTCAGAGATTCTGTGTCCAGTCCGCTCCCCCTCTGCCGGGGCTGTGCTAACACACCTTGAATCACATCATGGAATCAGTGAGCCAGCCAGCACAGAGATAAGGCTCAGGGTTAATGTAGAGAAAGCTGGTCTCCCTGAGCCCACAGTTTACACACGCTAGTGACCACGGCCATGAGAGGCAACCCAGCGTGATCTTTACATTACAGGGACGCTGTTAGAAAGTACAGCTCTGGCCAAGAGTTTTGCATCGCTATAGAAGGAACACATTTTGCTTCATAAAGTCGAATGAAAGCTGCTGAAATAATGTTACGTTAAACATATTGAAATTACACACCGCTTTGCAGCTTTCCACACACTTCACGAAAAACAAATTGAAAAACGTGACATTTGGAAATCTACTACTGACGTGGCTTCCGGTAGATTTACAGGGTGTGAAATAAAAGATCCAAATTTAATTCATATAGTGGTGTATTTTTTATTTTTTTTAATTGCCTCAGTCCTAAAATTGTAGGTGATGCTAATCTTGTGGCTGTCGGTAGCGAGTGAGACTCGTGGCTTCTGCTCCTGCTCTGTTCACTTGTCTCTGAAATAGTGACTGTTCAGTGAAGGGGTTACAATTTGAATTCAGGACACATTCTGCGTGGCAGAGTCCTGTTTTTCTTTCTTTTTGGTCTCTAATTATCCGCTTGACTGCTCTTTCACTCAGCCTGCTGGGCTCAGAAAAACGTTTTTTTTTTTTTTTTTTTATATTCTTTTTGAAGAAAGCTCTTTTCAGTTATAAATGTACGCTATGTCATTCTTCACAACCCCAGGAGGGGCTAAGAGCAGTGGTGTCCTGCTGTGGACCTTAAAATATATTAAAAAAACAAACTATCTTACTGTTTCTTTCACATAAAGTAATTGGAAAGACGGACTGTCTATATCATCAAATAAAAAGACACCCTTAGCTCCCTTCAATGATCCTCTCTATCCCCCAGTCTCTTTCTCTTTGTAGACACCCCTAGCTCTCTTCAATGATCCTCTCTATCCCCCAGTCTCTTTCTCTTTGTAGACACCCCTAGCTCTCTTCAATGATCCTCTCTAACCCCCAGTCTCTTTCTCTTTGTAGACACCCCTAGCTCTCTTCAATGATCTTCTCTAACCCCCAGTCTCTTTCTCTTTGTAGACACCCCTAGCTCTCTTCAATGATCCTCTCTAACCCCCAGTCTCTTTCTCTTTGTAGACACCCCTAGCTCTCTTCAATGATCTTCTCTAACCCCCAGTCTCTTTCTCTTTGTAGACACCCCTAGCTCTCTTCAATGATCCTCTCTAACCCCCAGTCTCTTTCTCTTTGTAGACACCCCTAGCTCTCTTCAATGATCCTCTCTAACCCCCAGTCTCTTTCTCTTTGTAGACACCCCTAGCTCTCTTCAATGATCCTCTCTAACCCCCAGTCTCTTTCTCTTTGTAGACACCCCTAGCTCTCTTCAATGATCCTCTCTAACCCCCAGTCTCTTTCTCTTTGTAGACACCCCTAGCTCTCTTCAATGATCCTCTCTAACCCCCAGTCTCTTTCTCTTTGTAGACACCCCTAGCTCTCCCCTGAACATCATGAGTGGCAGTGCCAGTCTAAGATCAGCTCTCCCCTGAACATCATGAGTGGCAGTGCCAGTCTCCAGGACCCAGCATGGCTCTGGTATTCCAGTCACACAGAGTATGGTGACATCATCCAAGCTTGCCCAGAAGAACCCAAGAGGAGGCGCTACCATGGAAGTGACGGAGATCCCAGTCAACACCAAGGTTACCGTGGTTTCCAAGGAGAGAGTGGAGGGGATGCCCACCAGGTCTGGTGAAAGGAACCCTCTGCTTTCCCGAAAAACTGGAATCCCGCCCCCCCGCGGAGCATCAGAGGCATTGTGTGCGTCTGAAAGGAGGAACGTAACCAGATCCGCCTTCAGCAGCCCTCAGACTCGGAGAAAGGAAGCTCCGAGGTCTAAAGACACGTTGGACGTCAATAGGAAGTCCCTTCCGCTTGATGTATTCCGGGATCCGAGGAGGAACGGGAATTCTCGAGATGGGAACACTAGAGTAGGGGGCAATGCTAATGTGGAACCTTGGGAACCCTCCAGCGGAGTCAGGCAGGCCGGAGAGGCCACAGCGTTCCCGGTCAAGGGAAGGTCTGCCTCCAGGTACTGCAATGAGAACTTGCTCCTGAGGTCTCCAGGAAGGAAGGAGCCAAAGGCGATGATCCAGGGCCCCAGAGCTATCTATGGATATGGCAGTTTCTCTGATGAAGAAATGGGCACCCCTGAAGACTTGCCCTCAAAACCAGTGTCACCCTTGTGCCCACCAGAAGGTGCCCCTGTCCAGTTGCCCACAGGGACCCAGCTGTGTCGAACTGTCATGGCCACAGTGCCACCTTTCAGGTACAGGGGGCGTGTTATTCAGGAGCTGGTGGCATGGCCCTAGTTTAGCTTTTGAATGAGTTTTTCTTCATTCCCACTGTCTGTCTGTCTGTCTGTCAGTATTTCTTTCTCTGTTTCTCACTTGTTTCTGTTTTGTTTTTTTTTCTCTCTCGTTAACTCTCTGGAAATGTAATCAGTGTTGGCGTCTCAATTGGGAAATAGATAAAATCTGGTTTAAAAGTAATAACAATAAATCACATTTTCAGTTTGCCAAAAGCATGTCTTATGGCCGTTTAACCAAGAAGAGAAACCCTGAGAGGCAGCTCTTGTGTCTGCATTTCAGTGTGAGAAACAGACAACCTGGACGGGGAGTTTGAGATCACACTGTGGAAATATTCAATTTATAATAACCTTTAACAGAAAGTTGTATGCATTAATTGCATTCTGACTGCGTACTAGCATTGTAATTGAGTGCAAGCACAGGTGTGTTTACGATGGAACCACTGTGTAAATAGACAGCAATTACAGGCACGTCAAGTGTTCCTGTGATTTGTAACATTCTGCCTGACTCGTTCAGATTGCAGATCAATCCTGAGAATGATGTGTCCTCGCTGGAGGACTGCAGTGACTGCTCATCGGATTCAATGGAGCTGTGTTGTCAGGACTTGGGTGAGTTCACTGCTTTACAAGTTGCGATTGTTGGCAGTGTTACTGTGTGAGAATCCAGCTGTGCTGCACCTCTGTCCACTCCTCTTGAAGGATGTTCGAATGGCAGCGGTTGTGAGCTGCTGGTTTGTGTCACGGTGATCTGTTTAACAGCCAACCCCCTTTGTTCTGCGCTTCTGTTGTCGTTGCTTTGTCTCTCTACTCTGTAAGGTAAAGAATGGTGGACAAACTGTGAATTGTGAAAGCTAGCATTTTCATTCAGTCCCTCCAGGTTACCCTGAACCTAAATTATTAACAGCAGTATTAACACACACTTTTTTTTTTTTTGGATTTTGACAATGGGCAGAATGTGAAAATGTATTAATTCGGTATGGTCACAGGCTCAGCTTGCAGCTTCAGGGACACCCATTGTTTTATAGGGAGCAAAGTGAAATATTGGCATAGTAGTTTGCATCTCCATTTCTATTGAGCAGGCTGGAAGGGGAATACCCGAGTGGTTCTCCTCAGAGCAGCGCAGACAGACTCCCTTTGTATCGAAAGTGGTTGCAGTTTGGTGCTGGGGGCAGTGATGCTTGTTATAGTGAAATCACTCGATTTAAATTGCCCCAGATCTTCAGCTCATTGAAATTACCTTCAGACATGCAATGTTAAGAATCACGTGCCTGAGCAGACCACAAACGCTGCTCCAAGACCTGCGGTATGTGGCTTTACAGACTTCCTTACTCACAAAACGATGCACAGACCGTCAAACCGGTGTTGCTGTAGATACGAGCCCAATGGGAGATAGTGACAGGCTGGCCCCCAGGATATCGCTCTGCGTACAGATTGAAATGTTCCCCTTGAAATAAAGGGGCCACATGGGAAGATAGGAACTGGCAATGAACAAGTTAATTTCTGCTAAAACTGTGGCCGTTCCATTTAAGGTTGAAAAATATCCAGTGGTGAATATTTCATTTATGGCTTATGGACCACCGTGCTTTCCAAATATATTCCAAGCACAGATATGAAATATATTCCAAGCACAGATATCCCCCATCCAGTCTGCTCCTGTTACTGCTAGTAAGACTGACCCAGGAGGAGCCAGTGAAAGTCAACCTGACATCTGCTGCTAACTCTGAAACAACAGCCTGCTGGCGGTGCCTCTTGACCTGTCAGTGACAAACCCCTCTTTTTAAAAAGGATCTCCAGACCTCCACAGGGAGCCTCTTTACAATGCTCGTCAGCACGTGCCTCTGTTTGTTCAGGCTGGGACACTGCCCCTCAATAGTGCTTGCCTAAAGAGCTTTGGGATTGTGTGTGTTTGTTTTTTCATCCCATCTTTCTGTTCTAAGTCTTCAGGGTTAGAACCACACACGCAATGAAGTAGGGACACATGCGCACATAACACTGCCAGCTGAGCCATGCGCAGTCACAATGGTACAGTTTGAACATGGAGCGATCTTCCTTCAAGGAAGTTCGAGCTGGAGTCTTCGCTCCAGAATGACATCACATTTCAAACTGTGGAGCGTCACTCACCTCTACAGGCCCGGATACGGAAGCATCTGCCAACCGAGCAGCACCCGGCTAAGAGCTGTGTTACACACGTCGGGGACAGTTTCTTAACAAAAAGGGGAATCTGTGTGCAGGAGACTCTCTCCTCCCCCAGGTTTGCAGAACTCAATACTGCAAATTGGCAGCAGTGTGGCTTCAGTTCCTCAAAGCCCCGTGCTAACGTAGCAGATCGAGCTGGATTCAAAAGCAGCTGAATATTCATTGTTCTGCAGAGCTTTCTGTTCTACCATTTACCCAGAGCAGGAGCCTGTCTAAATGTGTTCCCCTCGCCACAGGGGAGGTGTGACCTTGAGCAGGTAGCGCTAGCATTAGCTCTTCATCTTGTGTTCATTTATCAGTGTGGTGTGAAAGTGCAATTCTTTCAATAATTCCTGGCTGCTCTGAATGTGTTTTAAGCTGCTGCAGACGATACTGCTGTGAACTGAAATCTAGATTATTTGCAGTCTGATTATTTGCAGTCTGCCTCAGGCTGATGCAGCTTCCTCACTGCTTGTGTGTTGATTGACACCTTTTCAAAACCTCCGTGTGTCCGTAATGGTCCTGCATTCACAGCAGCACCTCCAGACTACGAGGGAACAACTGTACGGACCACTGATCGAACGGCAGGTTTAGAGTTTCATAGGGTTCGTGCCTGTTGGATTTCCCTCAAGGTCCTAATGAAGTGACCATACCCCGTGCTATTCCTTTAAATCTGCCCTGGGCAATTAACAGATGGGGAAATGGGCGGATTGGATAAGGCAATGCAGGGGTAACACATCTGTGGTGCTTTGTGGCTTTTCATGGGATTGAGCCCAGCAGGATTTGTCTAATATTCAGCATATGGTAGCTGGGAGGGTGAAGAGGCTTGGAATGATGTGACTCTGTTCACTCTCAAACTTCCCAACCTTGATGAATAGGAGGATTGCACATGCAGTACGCTTTGCAAATCCGTTCTCAAGGCTGATTCTCATGCTTTGGCTGTCGCTTCACCCTCGCAGTTGAAACTGCATGAAATCTTGACATTTTCAACGCTGCTCCAGACCAGCTGCTTCGAGTGCAATCTGTGTGAGTCTGGGCTTTACTCTCGCTGCTGGTATTCGGCGCACAACTGTTTTATCCTCGCAGCCTTTTGTGGAACAGATCGGGAATTTAGAACCAAGTGCATGGGAAAATGTGAAACTCGTTTGCTGGAAATGGGTTTATTTATTTATCACATCGATTAATAATTCTCACCAGATTTAACTGAGTTTCTTTGGTAACATTTTACATGAAGTGTCTCTAATTCCTGTGTATTTACATTGTAGTTACTAAGTAAATACACGGTTACTTAATGTTATGCACAGTTACAATGTACTTCACGTGTGCATCTTTGTGCATGAGATATGTAAGTGCGCAATTGTATCAGAAAAAGGTTTGGATTAGAGTTATATTCTGTGCAAAAAAAAAAAGATTACACATGAAGTGCATTGTAACTATGCATAATAACACTGGAGTTATGTGTAAGCACACATGCATTGGCTCAGTAACTACAATGTAAATCCACAGGAATGAGAGGCACTTCATAGAAAGGGTTTCCATTAGCTATACAGTATCTGACGAGACTCCCAGCTTGGGAGACAACAGTTAAACAATGCATATTCTACAAATGTGTCCTTTTAAATGAAATAATATCACACCTACACACGCTAATCCTCAATTAATTCTTGATATATTGTATCTCAATTGGTTCTAGATGTTGTTATGTCAATTAAAGGATTCCCTTAGGAAATACGATCCCAAAGTACTTTTACCATTAAAAAAACACAATGACATTTCCCAATTGAATTACTTCTAACTTGATAACAGATTTGTCCTACAGCCGTGAATACAGCGTGTGCTAAGAGCCCTCGGTTACAAGCCAAAGGCAAGCGCACACGTGCCAAGCCCAGTGCAAGGAGCTGATCCAGGGTCAGGGTTAGGGTTAGTCTCCACTGAAATGATCACGTTTTCACTCCTCAGAACACACAGGCACAGACTAAACCAGGCTGCAGCTGATTTCAGTGTCTTCCGAGGGGAATCGTTTCCACTGCCCCCCCCAGAGGGGGATTTATGACCTTGTGCTTCTGTCTGGAACCGCTCAGTTTGTTCAGAGACGGTACGGGCGTGTAAAAGGGCAGTACCAAACCGCTTGCCGCAGGTAGAATAATTATGTCCGAGGAGCAATAACCTGCAGTGTATGCAGCTCATTGTTTCAGGATCTCCCTATGCTTTTCTCATTTGGTATCTCCCACTGTTACTTGTTCTGCCTCTGCTGAATTCCGCTTCATAGATCAGATCAACCTCTACTGCTTGACTGGGGGGGGGAATAAAAGAGATTCTTATAAAAAAAGAAAGGGGGGGTTGTCTTTTGCGGTTTCTCTCTGTTGTTGTAACTGATTGTTTTCAGTAGACAAAGAGAAGGAGTTGAGATCCCTTTTATTGGGATAACTAAACAAATAATAACCAGATTTTAATGAAAGGTAATTTTGTGTTTTATTTGAGTTCCTCGGTTCCTGCCGTTTTTAATTCTACCTGGTTTGACTGGCAGTGAGGCCGAGCTGTTTCCATGGTAGACGTGGTGCTGCAGTGGAGGATTGTGGGATACTCCTGGGAGATGTGTGGAAGGAACAGAGAAAGCGAGAGAGGGAGATGACAAGTTAAGGGACCATCTATAAAATTCACTCCTTACTCACTAATGTGTAGTTAAATGTACAGAGAGAGAGAGAGAGAGAGAGAGAGAGAGAGAGAGAGAGAGCCTTTTTGTTTTGACACATCATCAAGCCATTTTCAGTTCAGTATTTCTTGGCCACGGTCCAGTTTGTCTCATTTTCTACAGTTATGTGTGTGTGAGCCCAAGGCACTGATAATCATGCAAATAACCTCATTGAAAAGCAAATGTTACCGTTGCTCTAGCTCAGGTAGCAACGGCTCCCCTTCTGTTGAGCAGAGGAGAACAGTATGAGATACTGTCTCTCTGTACTGGGGGATGGGATCTGCTCCCATCACAACTGCCTTCGCAGAGTCACTAAATAAGCTCATTGTGTCTGGGGCTCTCTCACTGCAGTGCCTGGAATTCTGTTTCCTTCCACTGACTCTGCAGTCAAACAGACTGTGAAAAAGACAGTGAAGCAGGAGTAAGAGACTGTATGACTTCATGAGACTCTTCCTTTTAGCTTCACCAGTCAGGCTGACTTGCAGCTCACTTATGTACTACACGTTTTCACAACTACAGCTGCAAGATCATATGCACTGAGCATGGCACTTGTGTGTAATATATATATATATATATATATATATATATATATATATATATATATAATATATATATATATGCTAAACGTAGGCTTCATTGGGTGCGGTTTGTTTATTCTTCTGTGTTTGTACATTTCAAATGCATTGGTTTTAATCTGTGCAGAAGTGGAATACAATTTTAGAGCTTAAGGAACAGTTCACGTTAAAATAATGTTCTCTTGCGCTGGTAAATGTTTTAGTGAGTGCTTTAAACAAAGCAGCGGTGATTTATAATTTTAGAAAGCTGCGATTATGATGACTGCTGCTTTTATGACTGTGTTGAGTTGGGCTGTTTGTAGTGAGGAGACCAAGTGCCTCAGAGTACAATGCTGAACCCCGCAGGGAGTTTCAAAAATCACTTGCCATTAAATGAATGGTCATTTGGCTAAAGGTGACAGCGCTTGAGCGCTTGGAGGCTTAATAGACACACATTATGAGCTCCAGTGACTCTTGCATGACAAGCCAGAGGCAAGTCCTGCTGTGAGGGGGGGAGCAGCAGGAGGAGGGGGGGGGGGACATGGGGTAGCATTGGGTGTGTGTTGGATGTAGCCAGATAAAATTCATCTTAAAGCATGGAATGACATAACCACAGCTGCACCATGAATAAATGTGATACTCCCTGGGAAACACAGCAGACAGGGGGAGAGTGCCAGCCCAGAGCGCCACCCTGCAGAGCCACTAGCAGACCACAGCTTTGCAAGCAAGGGCAGCTCAATGGATTGGGAGCAACATTATCACACAGCGGTGCTGAGGTGATGGCACGCTGGGTAACTCTCTCCATGAAGTGCCTCTCATTACTGTGTATTTGCATAGTGATTGCTGAGTAAATACAGGAGCATGTGCACATTACAATGTTATTACACACAGTTACAATGTTCTTGATGTGCAAATCTCTTTGCACGATATATGCAAGTACACAGTTGTATGATTGTGCATGAAAGATTTCCACATCAGTTACATTGTGACTGTACAAAGCAGTGAGACACAGTGACTGTAAAGCCACGCACTGTGTGGCACTGATGAAATGCTGTGGTACTTGCTGGCTGAGCCACAGTTCATGTCGTTGTGATAACTCTGCTCTGTTAAACGTCTCGCAGTGTTTCTATCTCGCTGCCACTCCCTTGTGCCAGTGGGTATTGTAGTGCCACTGCAAATCGCTTCTCTTTCTTTATATTTCTTGGGCTTCTCTCTCAAATTCCTATCAGATGCTCATTGGAATTGTTGTGTTTATTTCCTTGTTTGTAAACAGCAGGCCGTGTTTACTGGCTCTGGTTTTTTATATACACACGCTGAGGACTATTTAATTTAATTAGAGAGAGAGAGAGATTAGTATAAACTGATTGAGAGAGAGACTGTGCTAGAATTCATATTCAGCTAAATTAGATTTTGTACTACACTCTGGCAGATCACCTAACTGTGGTTTAAAAATGCAACTAAACGAAATGGAAAGACACAAATAAAGCCAAAACTGGGTAACCCATGAGCCACTGGGCAATGTGAAACAGCTAGAGATTCCCGGTTCAGTGGTGATGCGGGAAACTGCGGGAGATTTTGTACCCTGCCACTTGATTGGCATTGCTTGTCTAATTCATTTGATCACATTCTGTTGTAATAGATTTCAGTATATTTGAGGTTCTCACAGTGCCAATGAAACGCCTTTTGAGCTGAAAGAACGAAGGGAAGGAGGCTCATGGTGAGAGAGAGGCCGAGAGAAAACTGCTGACCTAGCGAGTATTATACAGGGATGTGGAAGGAGGAGGAGATCTTGAGAGACCTGTGTCATAGCATGCTAAACGGATAAATAGCATTTGAGTCTGCTGGTTGTGGTAGTGCTTTGGTTGTATTGCTTATATAGGGGTGGAGAGAGAGAGAGGAGGAGGAGGGAGAGAGAGATAGGAGGAGGGGGAGAGAGAGAGAGAGGATAGGGTGGTGCAAGGAAAGCATCCTGGTTTTGTAATATGCTTGTAATTTGTTGCCAGTCCCTTATCCTTTTTGTTGAGACACATTGGAGCATTGGGGCATCTTAGAGAGAGAGAGAGAGAGAGGGAGGCAGGGAGGGACACAGCAAGGGGAGGGGCCAGCCCTAATTCTGCTGCTGCTGCTTCTACCATTCTACTGCTGATCAATCCCGTGGCAGGAGGCTGAACGGAGGAGAGAGGGGCTGCATATTGAATAGCAGCTGTAGCTGCAAGGGAGGCTGTGACAGAGGAGAGCAGAAGACGGGATTTACAAGCAAATAAAATAAACGCATTACCCAGGATTGAGGGGGCTTGCTTGCTTTCTTTCTGTTTTTTTTTTTTTTTTTTTTCTCTTGATTTCCAGTTAAGGGAGGGAGGTCAGTACCACTGTGTTTTGCAGAGGCTTTTAAATGGTTCCTTCCGTGCAGGAGGGATGCTTGGGGCTAATTTGAAAAGCAGAGATTGCAAGGCAACCCCCAGCCAAGAGGATCACACCAAGGCTTACAGCAAACCGGAGGGGAAAGGTGTCAGCATGGCGGCCAAAAGAGGCAAGCCGGTCCCCCAGCAAGGCGGCCCGCGGGCCGAGCTGAGGGTGTTCCGGGCGGGAAGCACCGAAGCCCGGCTGCCTGTCTCCTCCAATCTCCGCAAGCAGAAGTCCCTCACCAACCTGTCCTTTCTGACCGACACGGAAAAAAAGATGCATCTCTACGAGCCCAAGTGGTGCGACGACATGGGCAAGCCGTCCAGCGGGCACCTCAAAGGGGGGCTCAAACCTAAGGAAGGCAGCGGACAGCCGCCACTTTCCAGGAACCTCTCCAAATCGGAGCACTCCCTCTTCCAGAGCAAGCTGGCACCAAGCCTGGCAGGGGGCTCCCCCAAGCCCTTCAGCCCCCTGGCTGCGCCTTCCAACCTGGGCAAGCCCAGCCGTATACCCAGAGGTCCCTACGCGGAGGTCAAGCCCATCAGCAAGGCTCCGGAGGCTGCAGAGGACAGCAAGTCAGACGATGAGATCCTCTCCGCCAAGGCCAAGGCAAATAGCAAGAAACAAGCGCCCCCCGGGGCTCCCACTGGAGAGGACAACAAGCCCTACCTAAAGGTGGACCCTGAGCTGGTAGTGACTGTGCTGGGTGATTTGGAACAGCTACTGTTCAGTCAAATGCTGGGTGAGTTCTGCTTTTCATTCTGGCTTGAAATTGGTTCACTGGTTGTTTAGGTGTCTGGCTTATTTTTCTACAGTGTTTAACTTGGCACTTACTGTACTACATAGCCCCCTGTTTTCTGATGTGCCATCATTTAGTCAGCTGCTCCAAAATCAGTATCTCTTTTTATTGTTTGTAAATGCTGTTACTGCAGTTCACTACAAATCCACTAGAGGGCAGGTGTGATGCTTGTTACTGCCATCTTGTGGGAACCAAGGGAAGTGTTTTTGACAGCTCTGATCTTCATTGAGGGGTGACTGTGTGAACCAGGCACGGGAATTAAACTGTCCTCATTACCATTTTACAAAGTTTCAAGACAAGGCAGTTTATTGACTGCTGGGGAAAGTAACGTGGTCGTTAATAAAAGCCTAAACTTCATTGATAGCTTCCGTGTAAAACATTTCCAAGAGTCAATATTCACTGAGAGTACTCAACTGATTCAGTACAATGTTTGAAAGCAAATTACAGATCAACAAAAATTGGTCCAAGTGTGTTTTGATAAAGCCTGTCTTAATAATGCTGTTACTCCATGATATACTGATGCTTAGTTGGGATCAAAACTCAAAGTTTTGAAAGCTCCAAGCCCTCTTTAGAAATGCTGCAGACAGGTTGTGTGAAAACCTCATTTAATTGAACAGGACAGGCTTTGGAAAAGGTCACTGGATCTGTTACGAATGTCATGTACTGCAGTTGGAGCGCTGGCTGAGTTCAATGTGCTTTTCGGTAAGGTCTCTGTTACTCTGGGCGTTACTCTCCTAAACTCTGCTTGTGATACTGATGTGAGAATGGACTGATATCCTGTCCAGTGAGACTCATTGAGCTCCACAGTGTGACTCTCCTGTGAAGTATCTCATTCTAAAGGGTTAATGACTGCAAGGAAATAAACGGTAACACTTTTAGCAGAAGTAAGTCCAGTGAGAATGCAGCGTCTTGATTCTGTGTTTTAAACACGCTGCAGTGCAACAGTGTGTAGCCAGCAGAGTGCCACTGCAGTGGTGCTGTGCAGCTGCTATTGGGTCAGTCTCTGCTTTTCGTTTTGATGGATACTGTATATATTTCATAAGGCTCTTTATGAGCTTGTTGCTGATCATCGTGGCTCTTGGTGGTATAGCGCTGCTCTGAACCTCTGCTCTGGTCCATTACCAGTCCTTCCAGTCTGTCCATGGGGAACGCTTGCCTGTCTCTGGTACTGAAGTGTGTGCCTGGCCCCTTTTTGATGCCTCTCTAGCTAATGCATGCGCCCTCATTAATGTGTTCCACGGAGCTCGGTGTGGAAGGCAGGTGCATTCAGGGGCTCTGCTGGTTGATGGTGTGTTGCTCTTGGCTAGAGGCTCTTCTGTATGTTTTATACTGGCCCTGTTTGACTGTGTTTTATATACAGTGAAGGCTGAATTAACAGGCCACTGAAAGCGACTGGTGATTCATGGCTGCTTAGCCCTTTTAAGGTACACATGCGTCCCACAAATTCAAGTCTTGTTTTTGCAACGAGGCTCACGAAACCGGGTTTAAAATGTACTGACAGGAAATGTGTCAGTTTCCTGGCTGCTGAAATAAGACTGGGAATCAATGGAGCCATGGAGAACAAGAAAACATCAGCTGTGCTCAAGGGGGTTGAGCCGTTCTCCGAGACGACCTGAACAATTAGCGGCATGAATAAATGAACTGGAGTTTAAAATCGAGCCACTGACCTCTCTACTGCAAGCACAGCTTCTTATGAGTCAGCTCCTTTGAGGAGACTCCTGCAGATCCATTAGCTGACCACCGTCTTAGCGCTCATGGTATCACCGTGCATTGGGAAGTGGCATGCGAGTGCTGATGATGTTGATTACCTGTATCTGGTGCACAGCATTGTTCCACTGCTGCTACATTAACAAACGAATGATACCATGAAGCACCGCTCCTCGTGAGGGTCATTCTACACGTGGCTTCGGCTGTGCCGCAATTGTCCTCTAGCACAGAAGCATGTCACTGCTATCGTATTGCCATTACAGATCATTTGATGAGAAGATACTGTACAGTAGTGGTGTATCATACTATACCAGTGTTTTCAACCTGATTGCAAGAACACTAGAGGAGCCAACGCTAAGAACTGAATCACTCATAGTAGTATATTCAGCAAGATAATGGATCGCTCTGTTGCAAATAGAGGTTCATTCAGTGGAAGACTGATGTTACTAATAACTAAACCAAATCTCAATAGAGTGCCCCACCATGAGACTCAATCAATGAACTGGACACAGTCAGCTATTGTTCTCCAGCGTACAGACTCTGTTGTGTTGATGTTATGTTCGCACGGTTGGTTTTACTGAAAATGTAAAGTCTTATTAACACTAGCAACGTGGGGTGTAATGGAGACCGTCCTGGCTCTTTTGAAGAGGCAGTTTTAAACTTTATCATCACTGCAAGACAAGGCATCAGGTTGGCAGTAAAATGTACTGCGAACGCTCAAGACAGTCAAGTATTGGAGGAGAGTAAGGCAGCCCTGCTTACAATTTCTGCAAACCATCAGCAGCAAACTCAACCACCAACCATGAACTTTACAAACGACGGGAGGGGCCTTCTCACTAAAATATACATAATGACAAAAATAATCCATGACCCACCTATTGGTGATTAAACAGAACTGCCTGTTTCAGGATATTGAGAAGAACGCTCTGAATAAGACACTAGTGGAATAAAAGCTGCACATGTCCTCCTGTGATGGAGTTCAGGGCATTTGGAAAAGCACATGGCTAGTGTGTGCATGTCTGAGCACAACTGGAACCACTTTTACTGTCATCAAGCACAGGCAACTTACTGTACACAAGCCAACTAACGATGAAACTGGCAGACACTGTTTTGGTAATAAAACTGATTTAGAATATATATCTTTTGATAATTTGACCTATCATTGAGCTAGGCTGTTTTATAGCGTCATTAAAAGCACAGCTCTTGATAATCTCTGTGCACCTTTTTTTCTGCGGTGCCACCTGTTCCCAGCGGATAGAGGAAATAAATCATTTTAAAATTTAACGTAGAATTCTCAAAAAAAAAAAAAACCTGCTGGATTGCCTTGCAGTGGCTGCAGTTCCTTATCGCAGTCTTGCACTCACAGACACTCTTGCATGGACACCAAAATAACCTTGAGTGAGCATGTGATTGCAACACAAGACAAACAAAGCAGAGATAAATAATGCAGGCTTGTCAGCTCCTCTGTGTTATTCATACTGTATTGAGGAATTGCACTGTTTATTAGCAAACTAAACAGAGACGTCTCCACTTCCAGTCGGGAGCCTTAGTGCCACGGCAGGGCTTGTTTTGCTTCCCTTGTCTCGTCTCTGAATCGTTACTGTTTCACTGAGACGGTGATACGACTCAGTATTCTGCAAGGAGATGCATTCCTGTGATTCAACACAAAGTGCTCTGAAATGCTGTGAGCATAATAGCAAAACCAGACAAGAGCCACAGCAGCTAGCCCTGACCCATATTGCTTGGAAGACTCTGTACCGCTGCCGCTCCGAGAGTAACGAGCTACCCAAGAGCCCGGGGTGGGAGCTGTGCATGTGTTTATTTCTCGCGGCACTTACCTGACAGTTCCCTCCCACCCACTGAGGGGGCATTTATTAGACGGCATAAAATGGGGTATTTCAACCAGTCAAGGATGCGTGTGTCAGCAGGGCACCCATGAGTAAAAACAAAACAGGAAGCCTACAGCCACTGAAATGCAGTATCCATGGAAACGGCATGCTGGAAGCATCGTCTTGCATTACTGTATTTTGATCTTATGGAGAGGTATTATTTTATTCTGGGTAAAGTATCCAGTCCTTATTCACAAGATGACACTGGCAATAAAACAGTGTATTCAGTATACACAAGTGATTATGACTTATGACAAATCTCATGATGCGTGGAGGCAGAGCACAAAGAAGCAATGCGCCACTCTGTATCCTTTCTGTAATGCCCACGCCCCAGACCATCTTATTCATCCGGGATTCAGCAAACGACCTTGTGAGTAAATCTAATTTGTGAATTTTCAGAATGTAAGACAGAACTCGAGCTGTCACGAGTTATGAATTATGTAGCACTGTGCATCCTGGCACTGACTCGGGTCAGCCTGGGGAACAGAAGATTCTTTCTTTTACTAGCTCTTGTTTTTAACACTCAAATTAGTAACGTCCCAAATTTATCCTTATTAGCAAACCAAAGAGAAATGACGTGCTGTAATCACTGAGAACCAGTAACGCTCCTGCTTCGCTACAAAACCCAGAACTGAACACGCCCCTTGTGTTCTGTAACTGTATAGCTCTGGTCAAATGTTTTCCATCGCCAACAGTTTTAGGATTGAGACATAAAAACATAGTTTAGATCTTTTATCTAACATCATGTGATCAAAGAAACTACCAAACGATATTGCCATGTACCCCCCATGGACCTCTCAGAACTACATTACCCATCATCCTCCTGCTCACATATGTAAGTGAGGTGGGTTTACCAGTGAGCAGGATGATGATGGGAAATGTAGTTCTGAGAGGTCCATGCTGGTACATGTGAAGCCATCTTGAGGCAGGGAATGCAATTTAAAAGTTTAAAAAAGTGGTCAAAATGTAAAAAAAAATAATAATAATAATAATTAAAACAATACACACACCTTGCGTAAACAGTTGTAGCAACACATGGGAGCATGTAACACAATAAAATAAAAAGGTCCTTATATACCCTTTAATTCTATGGGGTGATGCAAAGCTTTTAGCCCAAGCTGTATACTGCAATGACAAAGCAGACTTACAAGGAGCTTATTATAGCTGAGGCTGTGGACTGCTGAGTACTGCACGCTGTACTGTAATCCTAGCTATGCAGGGGGTAGTATATTACAGCACTCTCTGTCTGCTAGCTGCTGGCACTGTGCTTATAAAACAGCTATTACGGGCAATGAGTTTGTGTGCACTGGAAACTCTCCAGAAACAATCCCAGCTGCAGCTCTGCAGCCCCCTCTCATTTGTGTTGAGCAATAAGAGCCTTGAGTTCTCTGGGCTCCATTCCCACAGCTTGCAAGGACATCCAACTCAGTCGTTTCCGGCTTCACGCGGTGTGGGACGTGCACTTCTCAAGTAAAGGGGTTTGATACATTTACCTATACTGCTGCTCCCTGTTTCAAGGGCATCACCGTCTGTTTGTGTCAATTTCTTGGATATGTAAGAGCAGGTATCCGAGTTCTGTTCTGACCTGTGTCCGTGCCGCTCCCTGACGTGTGGACAGTCTGCCTGCAATTGACCTTTGAGCATCAGTGACAGATGGTTTGAACAGTAGATGATCCATCCGTAACCCTGGTCTTCCTGGACTAGCGGTGGATGATGCTTCTTCTCTTGTGACCTGTTTTAACTTGTTTTGCAAACCCATGACTTCTGATCTGAAATGTACCACAGCTGCATCTCCCTGTCAAACAGCAAGGTAGTTTCACAATGGACGATGCCGCAGATCCAACAGACTTTCATACAGTGGAGGGCTGATGGTCCATGAAGAACGGCATCATCAGTGGCGCCTCTACAGAACATCCTGGAGTCCACCACAACTTCTCTGGAGCATCAGAGGAAGTGTGCACTGAGCAATAGCCATCAGTCCCTGCAGAACATCTCTGTCTCTCTGCTGGTTGTCATGCTGGGCCTGTGCCGTCTTGGCTGCCCTTGTTGGCCCCGTTGACATTCCTGTGGTCGTTGTTTCTCATTTCCTAAATTGATCAGCCTCTGTATGCGCATACTGTGTACTGATTGACGAGCGCTTTCTGAAGTCATTCACTGGGATCAATATTGAAAATGTATGGAAATCTTTAGCACTGCTGACAAGACAGCACTTGGAGGAACGTCTGCAAAGCTGCAAGAAAGAGCCAGGTCTCCCGTGAGTAACATTGTGGATTCTACCAGGGGAGCAGCACAGGAACAAGGAAGGAGATGAGCCAGTTAACAGTGAGACAGACCGCAACAGGGGAAGAGGAGCTTCAAGTACAGGAAGACACTAGAGCTGGATAAACACCCTTTATATTCAACATGCATTGCATTAGTGGACTTGGTTCATCTATTTGCTCTGTAACAACATCCATAGTTGTATTGTCTGTATCTGAAGGAAAAGTTTAAATGAATGATTAGAAATATTGTAAAGGGCCCCTGCTGTGCATTGTGATGTAAATAAATAATAATAATAATAATGGTAATGTTCCAGGCTCATTCAGGGAGATGCTTTTGAACCCGTTTGAGGCCACAGGGCGCCTTTTAAGCTCCTCAGATTTGAAATAGTCATGAGGAGGTGATGACAGAAACAGACCGTGATATACATGAGATGGGAAGTGATATTAAACATCCCTGATCTATAAAATAAACACATGAGATGGGAAGTGATATTAAACATCCCTGATCAATAAACACATGAGATGGGAAGTGATATTAAACATCCCTGATCAATAAACACATGAGATGGGAAGTGATATTAAACATCCCTGATCTATAAACACATGAGATGGGAAGTGATATTAAACATCCCTGATCAATAAACACATTCATTTGCTGTTTGCTCACACACTCCAGTACGTCATGTTCCTGTTTTTATTCTTTCCTGTTTTCCGTTTCCTCCGGCACTGCACAGCCCCTGGATATATTTACCATGTACAAGGAAGCAGGGGGGGCTTGCAAACCAGATGTGAAATCCTGCAGTTACCTCATCTTCCTGTGCTTCCCCATCACCATGCTCCCCAGCAATCTAATAGAGAGGGGAGAGAATCCACATATGCATTTCTAAACCCCAGCGTAAGACCTTTCAATCACCCCAAATTGAGGCTTTACTGTACCACATCAAAACTGCATCTCTGTATATTTCTGGCTACTACTATGTGTTGCAATACACAGCTGTTCATATATTTCAAGACTGTCTGACCAGTCATTACAAAAGCAGATGGATGCAACAATTACTCAACCAGAGAACAAGCCAAGAACATGCAGCCTTGACTTTGATCCTTTTCCACTTGCAGACATGGTTACTGTTAAATGTGAGAATGAAAGGATTTTTCAAGGAAACACGATTGCAAACTCTGTTATGCCTCTGTGGCTGCACAGAGTTTTGCTTTGTAATCGAGACGGTTCCTGTGATCTTGTTTTTTGATTCCCCGCTCTGCTCTTGTTTAGTGGTCTCAGGTATAAGAAGCTGTCAACAGCTGCCAAAACTGGTCTAGCATGCAAAGTGTAGCTTTCTGATCAGACTGTAAAACAGATCGCTCTGCAATTTTGAGAAACGCTGCCACCTGGCGTGCTTTAATATTATTGTCTGCAGCCCGGGTGAAAATGAGAGGCATGTGTTGACTTGTCCAGTCTATACAGCAGTTTAAAGCCGGTAATTCATGCTTTGTGTTTGTGTTGAAGAGCCTGTTACTGAGTCCTGTGCTAAGCGATTAATGTTGGCAGAGTTCACATATCATAACTATCTCTGATATGTACATTAGTTCACTCTCTTTAGTCTGGAATTACATCTTGCATTGTCTGTTCCTTTCCATGTCCAGCATTTGTTTTAATCTTTGGAAACTTAGCTCAGAGGAAAATAACCCACAGCCTCCTGCACACATGTTTAAATGTGCTAATGCAAACGCATTACAGAAAACTATGTTAAACATGTTATTTGGTGAATCCACATACGCGATAAACCCTACCCTCGTGCCCAATTGCATTGTGAAGCTTTAAAGAGCCGTGCCAATAGCTTCTACCCCAGTAAATGTGCTTTTCATTCCTTTATCTTATTTGATCCTGAGAGGGGCTCGTCGTCAAGGCTGCGCTCCTTCACGTGAACTCTCAGGACTCAGAGCTGTGTAATGTAAACCCCCAGCTCTTTAGCTGCTGCTGTGCTCATGCTTTGCTGATACTGTGTTGTATTCCTCGGGGAATCTGCTGGACCCCAGGATCACCACTCTGTAGATTTGCAGAATGCATCAGGCAGGTTCAGGATAGGGGCCGTCTCAAAATTCCTATCCAGGCTGGTCTGGGTTGTTTTCTTAAATGGGTTTGCCTGTACATAACCTTATATATCAGTAGCTAGTTATCTACTGCTACTAATAATAATAATAATAATAATAATAATAATGAAAACGTGTCACTTTTGGGGTTCTCCCTCAAGAAAATAAAATTTTACGACGGTCCCTCACAAAGTAGTAGGCTTCAAGCCAACAGCATGGGTCCGTACAGGCTAATGGGTCTGACTAATATATGTGTGCGATTTCCTTAATCCCCCTGCTGGCTCTCCTGCTCAATTAAGACCGAAGCGGCTCTCTGCAGGACTCGTCATTTAACTGGTTATTGTTAATTGATCAATCTCTATAGGGATCAGTTACGGGTGACACTAACATTTCCATCTCCGATGTGCTGTCTTCATTCTAGCAGGGACAGGCAGGGGAGCTCAGCAGGGTGAAGGAGGGCTCCTTAGACTGGGGCTCCTACACACAACACAGCTCCGAAATAGTAACACCTTTCAGAAAGTATAACGGACCAGAGAATCAGCTGTATCGGCCTCAGTCTGCCGTGGTAACCACGCGGGGAACGAGCAGCTGAGTCTTCGATGGGACTTCAATGAGAGGCGCTTGTTTTGTGCTTTCTGTGATTAATCAGCGCTTGACGTTGGTTTCACATCTCTTGAGTCAGTAACGCATAAACAGAGCAGTTCCGTCATGAAGTTGAAAGCGTATTGTGCCAGACGTTCTCACAGTAACGTTGAATGAGAAATGATTTGAAGTGCAAGCAGGATTGCTTTTTAATAGTGCTCGTGTCGTGGAATGTTTTTACAGTTTAGGGTCAAATGCCAGTACAGTTTTTTTTTGGTGCCTCGACAGTATTAAAGGCTTCCCTGATGCAATGCTGATTTGTCACCTCCTTCATCTCACCGTCTCGTTGGTCTCTCCCACAGACCCGGAGTCTCAGAGGAAGCGCACTGTACAGAATGTTCTGGATCTGAGGCAGAACCTGGAGGATACCATGTCCAGCTTGCGGGGGGCACAGCTGTCTCACAGGTGAGCAGAGGATATCCCATGAAAGGAGTTCTTTGGATGTTTAGCCCATCCGACTAGTGGCAATGTGGTTTCCTATTACTTAACAGACCTTAGATACAAAGGAGTTTGAAACTGTTCCGGTTTGTGTTGAGTGCTGAACATCATTCGGTATGGTATGTGGTCTTGGCTTCGTGTACATCCTTATTTTATAATCTGCAGCATTAATGTGATGTAGGCCGTATACTGTCTGCAGTGGTAATGTCAGCCAAACAACGCTAGGCAGCTGTTCACGTCAATATCATGCACTTTGATTCACTAGAATGGTCCATTAAAGTTACACAGACATGCACAGAGGACAGAGAGTATATAATAGCTCTGCATAATTGCATTCAGACGATCTGCTGGAGAATGAAGCGCGCAGCAGAACGAGCAATATCTGTGTCCTACATACAAGAGACACAAGATACCAGCGAGCCCGTTCTAGTCCCTTCAAGCAGGAAACGCATTGCATCCCCTGTGAAATGAATGAGCCACACCCCAAATGCGTTTCTTAGCTGCCCTGTAACAATACGAGCACGCCGGTTTGAAAAGACGCTTCTCTTCCTCACGCTGTGTCCTCTGTGCTAATGTACAGCCCTTGTCAGCTCTCTGTTCTCTCATTACCGGAGTTCATTCACATCAGAGACTCTCTTTTTTTTAAAGGTGGCGCCCCTGAGATCAAAATATCCATTCCCATCACCTTTGATAACCTCCAGGCCCGTTCTCACCAGATCTTTTATTACATTTGAACTTTCTAATGCATTTTCACAGTGTGCTGGTGCAGCACTGCAGAGCAGCCCTGTGCTACAGGTATATAAACATGCTTCAATCACCTCCACACCATCTCTGCTTTGACTGCAGGGTCCACAGCATGCTCTTCAAGATTCTCTGATAGTTGCCATGGTGATAGATTACCGCTGTCTTTTTTGTTATCCCAGCATGCTTTTCTCTGTGTGTACAGTATACTGTATATACAGCTATGGCCAAAGGTTTTGCATCTCCCTATAGAATTCACTCGAATGAAAGTCGAATGAAACCTGCTGAATAACGCGAAGACCTCCAATATTCTCACTTGAAAATGGTGTATTGCTTTTTCCAGCACATTGTACACATACATAATTAAATAACCACTTTGCTGTGCAGTGAAAGGTAATACAGCTTCTAGCCTTGTCTCTCCACTCTGCATCCTGCACGTTCAGAATTTTTGGGCACGTTGTGCCTGCCCAAACCGCAATTTACAATCTCACTGCTCTGCCATGTCAAGCCTCCTCTGCATCCTGCACATTCAGAAACCGTCCACCGCATTTACAATCTCACTGCTCTGCCATGTCAAGCCTCCTCTGCATCCTGCACGTTCAGAAACCGTCCACCGCATTTACAATCTCACTGCTCTGCATCCTGCACATGTCAAAGCTCTGCCATGTCAAGCCTCGTCCTCCTCTGCATCCTGCACGTTCAGAAACCGTCCACCGCATTTACAATCTCACTGCTCTGCCATGTCAAGCCTCCTCTGCATCCTGCACGTTCAGAAACCGTCCACCGCATTTACAATCTCACTGCTCTGCCATGTCAAGCCTCCTCTGCATCCTGCACATTCAGAAACCGTCCACCGCATTTACAATCTCACTGCTCTGCCATGTCAAGAAACCGTCCACCGCATTTACAATCTCCTCCTCTGCATCCTGCACTGCACATTCAGAAACCGTCCACCGCATTTACAATCTCACTGCTCTGCCATGTCAAGCCTCGTCCTCCTCTGCATCCTGCACGTTCAGAAACCGCCCACCGCATTTACAATGTCACACTCATCAGGAGACCGTCGGTTTGAAACGCAGGTGAAGTGTTTGTTTGTTTTTAAAATGATGAATCTATTTATACAGACACAGTGTTCATTGGGCCATGTGTGTCCGTTCTGAAGCACTGTTGCAGACGTGAATGTGCTGTGTGTGTGTTTTTGCTCCTGTTCAGGGTGACAGAGCTGTGAAGCATTTGGATGTAAATAGATATTTTACACTCCTTCTTTTTTATTTGTGTTCTTTGCACTTGGGATTCCAGCCTGCCCAACCCTCTGTCTATAATGTGAAGGTGGTTTCTCACCAGCAAACAGCCCTCATGTTACCACTGTGCAGGTGTCAGTGTGATGCTGTGTCCGGCCAGAAAGCCAATCCAGGCCCAAGGTTATTCAGCTTTATTCCCAATTTCCTGCAGAGGGATTTGCAAACCAGGAGACAGACGCCTTGCTTATATAACCTTGCCCTCAATCCAGGAGCTGGTTAATTGGAGCTGTTTTCAGGCTCCCATTCTGAGGACGGATGACAGTGGAGGGGAATGAAACATTAACGCTCCTCTGGGCTGGAGGGCAGTTTTGTACCAGGCAGTTCACAGTGGACTCCACTGTGCAGTCTGACAGTTGTGGAGTTTACGAACGAGCCTCTGTGTGCAGTGCAAAGCTACTCCCTATGTAGATGGAGGAGATAGCAGGATATAGAAAGAGGGCTGTGTGATTATACAGTCAGAGGATGACGATATTCAAGTGCATCCCAAACACGCTCGCCTGTGTTTCGTTTCAGTGAGAGATTTAAGCAGGGTCTGCCCGGGAGAAAGCTGTGTGTTCAATGGTTATTGTTCTCCGAAGCTCATTATAAAATGTAACTGCTGTCGTTCAGATGAAACAGGAGAGCTGTTGCAATCAGACTCGTTGCACATGAGCTTCAGTATGCAGGGAAACTGCACAGGCTGCCCTTTTTGTTTTCTTGAGAACTAGGCAAGCATATAAAGGTGCCTAATTAAAGAGTAAATTGCACACCCTATGCCGTTTTATTTGAACCACTCTCTTAGCTGTTGTGGCGTGTGCAGCCGCGCTGCCCCGATAATGAAGTGCATTATATGCAGTAGCTGTCTTTCAAATGAATTCCCTGAACACACGCGCGGTGCTGTCAGCAGGTTGAGGCGGTATCGATGCCTCTTCCTCCTCCTCCTCCTCCTCTCTCCGATACTGTATGTGCAGCCTGTGCGCTCCTGATTCCACGGCTGTTCCAGGCTCATTCCTCAGCCGGAGCGTGTCGCAGTTTAAATCAAGATTCTCGTTAGCTTTAGAAGTGTATGTGCTGATGGGATGCTCTCCTCTGATCCATGAGGTTTCTGATATCTAACATTGTGTGTCTCTCTCTCTCTGTCTGTCTGTCTGTCCCCCAGCTGCCTGGAGAACAGTGTGTGCTACGACAGCGATGAGGCGAACCCTCTCAGCATGTCCAGCATGTCCAATCGCTCGTCACCCCTGTCCTGGCGCTACGGCCAGTCGAGCCCACGGCTGCAGGCAGGAGACGCCCCCTCCTCGGCAGGGGGGTACCATGGGCAGGGTGCCCAGTACGGGGCGCACACCATGCCCATGCGCAGCCCCAGCAGGCTGACCCACATCTCCAGGCTGGACCTCATCGAGGGTCTGGACCCAGACGACGCAGACCTGAAATCAGGATACATGAGCGACAGCGACCTTCTGGGCAAGTGTATGCAGGAGGACGAGGACGACGACCTCACTAACGGGTAACACGCCTTGTACCATCACACTCCCTTTGCTAGCTACCCAGTGCAAAACCTGTGTGTTAAATAATTCTGTGCTGAATGCCGTGATGTGTTGTCAACTACGTCTCCCAGAATGCACCGCCGTGCATCACTTATACAGCATTCTGGGTATTGTAGTTCGATTCACCCTCAGACTGCTTTTCATAAGGTATTTTATCTCTGAGTAGACTACATTCTTGCTTGTTTAGACTCCGGGTGGACTACTGGAAAAATAATCCCCTGAGTTCAGGTTAAACTTGAGTAAGTCTCCCGGTCTCCTGGAAGCAGGTTTCAATCCGCTGCTCCTGAGAGAGTGTCTTGGTGTTTCTCAGCTTCAGTTTCAGAGTCCTGACGTGGTTTACGGAGGTGTGGTTACATGCTGTTCAGCTTGGATAATAAGTGCACACGGTTACAAGCTCAAGTAATATGAAGCTGGCTTGCTGTCCAGTTGTGTGTCTGGTTGTATAATTGAGTGGTTTCTCTAGTGCCTGAACTACATTGTGCATTCCTGTGTTTATGGTACAGTGGAAAACTGCTCCATAGTTCAACCAGTTAGCGCAGCCATTTGTTTGTAATTAAGTGGTTTCTGAACAAAGCCAATCTCTGTTCAATTTTTATACGGTACAGAACAGCAGCACTGAATTTAATGGAGACGTGATTCACACACGGTTCATGCCCAGAAAATTCACTTTTTTTTTTTTTTTTTTAAAAGCCTAGTCAAGCTTTCTTTAAGTTCAAATGGAAAATTAATCTAAATTAGTAACATCGCCTCTGCCAATCAGATTTCAGGTTCAGCTTCACAAGGTGCCAGGTAAGAGGAGGTGCGGTACTTGGAACTCTTCCTAATGTGATAAGCAACACAAAAACATGAAAATGTGATGGTCAGAGGTCCACGGCATTAACCATCTGCCTCCATGCCACAGGGGCAATTCTCCATGCTTTTACTGTGCTTTTATGATGGTGGTGAACCAAGATGTTACAGTTTCGCTATTGCAGCCACTTAGAATAGTGATCTGTTAGGAGGTCATCTTTACCAAACTACAAATAAGACTTTTAGATTGCTGATACTGACCATGCCGTGACCAGTCAGTAATACCCCTCTGAACAGACAGCTGTAAATGTTTTCCATGCTTCTCATACACTTTTGAAAGGGAAGGTTTCCGCAGCTGTTAACAGCATGCATTTCATTGTAATGGCAGGGCTCAGATTATAAATCAGCTGGAATTTAGAGAAAGTCTGCCCTTAGCTTTATCATGCTTGAATGTGATTCTATTATACTTTACTACGCTTCTCTGTGCTAGAGCTGAGGGACACTTTGTGGCTTGGAACTTGGAGATGATGTTTCATGCCACTGCGTGGCACACCACGGGAGGCTTGGGGTTTAATACAGCAACCTCAAACTAGGTCTCCCGTTCTCCTGGAACCGGGTTTCAAGCCACTGTTCCTGATAAACTGGCTTCACGTCCCCTCAGTCTATGGATTAGGTGAACAGGTGAGCCTCTGAAAAGACCTTGTGGGGCAGTGCAGGTAAGAGGACACAGTTACTGCTTGTGCTGTCTCTGCTCTGTGAATAGAGAGGAACCAAAATACCATAAAAATAAGAGAACATCTGAAAGATCTAGAAGTCTTTAAACAAGACCCCCCCCCCCGCTCTATAAAAGCAACACAATAATGAATAGCAGTCGCCCCCCCGTGTCTCAGTTTGTCGAGTGCAGCTGTGGGAGCGTTGGTGTTAATTTGTAGTTGTTATTTAAGGTTCACTGAGAGTGGGATCTGTGTTCACCACACAATTACCCAGCAGGGGCGGACAAATAATTGGTGGGGGGAAATAAAGAAGAAAAAAAAAAAACACAAAATTGCATCCGTCAGCCGGGGGGGGTCAGTGTCGTTATTTTTGTTGTTGGCTTTGCGTCGGCCCTTCGCAAGGCATGAGTGGAGGGTGCCATGTCAGCACCAGCCTTCCAGAGCCCTGCTCGGTACTTCAGTGTTACTCTGAATTTTGTTCTCGGTTGCACAGACAGCTTTGCGTGTTTGTGCTCCACTGATCTTTAAATCACTGAGCAGTAAATAAGTCACCGTGTCCTTCGGCTGTCGTCTGCAGCGGATCCCAGCATGCCGTGCGATGCCCCCTCTTTGTTTGATGTGCTGCAGCTCGGAGAAAACGATTCATCTCCCTCCATTGAACCTGCCATGTTTTGCAGCACTGACACGGTTTCCTTGATTTTCATTAAACCCTGCTGTAAATAGCTCCTTCCCTCCCTCCCTCTCTCCCCCTGGTTTAATTTATTGCAGTGTCAGAAAGCAGGGCAGTCCTCTGGAGGTGCGGTTATCAGCCTCCTGCATGTAGAGGATTTAGATAAGGTAGCAGCGCTGAGAGGATGCGGTTAATGGAAGCTGTTTGCTCAGGTTTGTCTTTGACAGAGTGCTGGCAGCACGTTGCTCCCCGCTGCATGTGTGAAAAAGGGGACATGGAAACGTTGTCTGTTTAATGCTGCCTCGATTAACGCACAGAAGGAAGTGGTTAGGGATTAGGAGAGACGAGCGAGGGGCTTGGAGTTAAAACAAATTCATGCCATTTGAAACCAAAGCTTTTCCTTAATTTCATGTTCTGAGCTGACTTTGCTCGTTGTGTTTCCCTGGTTATTTTAACCACTTCACTGTGTTCGTCTGTATCAGGCATCGGCTGTTTTCGAAAATACACAACATTAGCCATCTATTAATCTACCTTCAGTGGGATTTGATGGATTAGCCCACACTGTCCATATCGTTTTATAGAGTATAGATCTGCAGTAACATCGCACTTCTCATGTAGTTACGTAAGCTGTTATGCACTCAATGCCCAGCAGGTGGCATCAGCGTATGTTCGGTTTCTTTTTTTAACTGGCTTTACCCACAGTTCTTTTGTTTTGGCTTTAGGTGAAGTGGTCGGAGCAAATGCAAGGATTCTTCTTGCTAGTAAAGATGCGGAAGGCAATGCCTACATGTATTAGTGCTCAGAAGTAGCACTCTTCTGCCACTTTTCAATGGATTTCAGAAAGGGCATGACACAGTCACGATTTCATCTTCAAGCTGTTTGTTGCACAGTTCTCTGGTAGGGAGGGAATCGATCGATTGCAGCGTAAATGTCATTGCTGTTAGAGTGTGTGTGTGTGTGTGTGTGTGTGTGTGTGTGTGTACAGCCTTCCTTATTCCAGTCAACTCATGTGACAATGTGACCTTTCAAGCCTTCCTACATTCTCTGTCTATATCAGTATGTAGTGACAATGTGACCTTTCAACTGACCTTCCTACTTTCTCTGTCTATATGCCAGTATGTAGAGTAGAAAGGTCACATTGTCACATGATTTGAATGAGGAAGGCAGTTTGCCCTCGATTCTCCAGTCAAGCTCAGAGCCAGGTGAAGGTAGATTAAGAGGTCATCTGTTATTGGAGTAACAAACCACTCTGAATGATTGCGAACTGTAAATATAACAAGGGAAATGCAATGCTGTGTGTTTCATTGCACTGCACAGTATAGCTGAGTGCAGTATTCTCAGTGCCTGGCAGGGCTGTGTGTTTCATTGCACTGCACAGTATAGCTGAGTGCAGTATTCTCAGTGCCTGGCAGGGCTGTATGTTTTCATGGCACTGCACAGTATAGCTGAGTGCAGTATTCTCAGTGCCTGGCAGGGCTGTGTGTTTCATTGCACTGCACAGTATAGCTGAGTGCAGTATTCTCAGTGCCTGGCAGGGCTGTGTGTTTCATTGCACTGCACAGTATAGCTGAGTGCAGTATTCTCAGTGCCTGGCAGGGCTGTGTGTTTCATTGCACTGCACAGTATAGCTGAGTGCAGTATTCTCAGTGCCTGGCAGGGCTGTGTGTTTCATTGCACTGCACAGTATAGCTGAGTGCAGTATTCTCAGTGCCTGGCAGGGCTGTGTGTTTCATTGCACTGCACAGTATAGCTGAGTGCAGTATTCTCAGCGCCTGGCAGGGCTGTGTGTTTCATTGCACTGCACAGTATAGCTGAGTGCAGTATTCTCAGCGCCTGGCAGGGCTGTGTGTTTCATTGCACTGCACAGTATAGCTGAGTGCAGTATTCTCAGTGCCTGGCAATGCTGTGTGTTTCATTGCACTGCACAGTATAGCTGAGTGCAGTATTCTCAGTGCCTGGCAGGGCTGTGTGTTTCATTGCACTGCACAGTATAGCTGAGTGCAGTATTCTCAGTGCCTGGCAGGGCTGTGTGTTTCATTGCACTGCACAGTATAGCTGAGTGCAGTATTCTCAGTGCCTGGCAGGGCTGTGTGTTTCATTGCACTGCACAGTATAGCTGAGTGCAGTATTCTCAGTGCCTGGCAGGGCTGTGTGTTTCATTGCACTGCACAGTATAGCTGAGTGCAGTATTCTCAGTGCCTGGCAGGGCTGTATGTTTTCATGGCACTGCACAGTATAGCTGAGTGCAGTATTCTCAGCGCCTGGCAGGGCTGTGTGTTTTCATGGCACTGTGCTCAAACTGGCTCCGATCTCTGATGCAGGTCAAGGTGAATGAAAGCCCTGCGGGAGTGGAGAGATACTGCCGAGCACAATCTGCTTTTATTAATTAGAGAGGAACGGTCCTGTTTGTCAATTCAAGTAGAGAAAGACGTCCTTTAGCAACGAAAGCGATTCCAAGTCTAGTTATTTTAATGTATAAGAAACTCTTACTGTTGCAGTCTTGTCCTTTTTGAGTTTAGAACTATAACTTCATCTGCTCAAGCAGGAGCTAAAACAAGCAGAAAAACATGGTTTGTTGGGGTTTTTTTGTCTCGGTTCATGTTCCATGTATAATTTTGGCTGATTGGAAAGCACTGTATAAAAAGCTTTGATTAGGATCGTTTCCATGGTGTCACATGGTTCAAACACAGGCTAGTGTTCACCACAAGGACTTTTCCACTAACCTAACCTGGCTATTTATAGCAAACAGGAACAATCAAACCCCTTCAACCTATCGGAGATCATTAACAAGTGCTGAATCCTCTCTGAAAAGTGTATTTGTATCTCTGGGCTGCATAATGGTTGCTATAGAAACCTTTGTGGAGAGAGTCTGGATTTCAAACACAGCTTTTATTTTCTCCCAGGAGTGCCTGATTAAAGCAGGATTTGTAATGCCCAGGACCTCACAGCTAGGCAGATACCTGACTCTGAAGCAGAGAGCTTCACGATCCTCCCTGGTTTTTAGGCTTGTCTCGCAACATGCTTGGTTGCATTTGCTGTTCCAGTGTTGGGTTGGACACGCGTTCAGATTTGTGAGATCATTAAGATACAGTGCCTTCCACCCAGTGGCTGCTGGGGGGCTGGTCCGTGTGAAAGGATGCAGTCAGCAGTGTCTGTTTGCTGTGTTCTTGTGTGGTTTAGTCCTCTGAGCTCTCTGCTAAATCAGGAGCAATGCAGACCTGGTATCCAGAGTGTATCATTATTAACAAATCTAATGCGGGTGGCAGCCCTGTATGATTCCCTGCACTAGGGAAGCGGTCTGCGTGCGCGTGCGTGCATGCGTGCGTGTGTGCGTGTGTGTGTGTGTGTTTGTAGTTCTATGTTCTCCCTGTATGAGACTCGCCAGCCTCCCTCCAGGTGCTGCGTCAGACTGTAGCAGTTTGTTTAATCCAGCAAAGGAGAAGAAGCTGGCAAATTTCAGACCCCTGTTCTATCACTATGGCAACACAGTCCTCTATGCGACGTTTGGGCCGTGAGGTGTGTTTAAATGAGTCTTCTTTCTCCTTTTACTAACAGAGGGGGGTTCAGTAGCGCTGTTATAATGGCTACAGTGATGCCCCCAGTACTGGAGAATGTTACCTGGTTGAGTGTTTGAGTATTACAATTAGAAAAGGGACCGTTTTGAAAGTCTCTCTGCAGACGATGTGAATTCTGGGTGAATTCAGTTGGTGGTAGACAGTACATAAATAAATCTCCAGTATCTAGTGTATCTAGGGTTCAGACCATTCAGTGTCTGGTTTATAAAGCAATATAATATGTAAATAGGGTTTGTTCAGCAGGCTGCTGATTCTTAGTGCAACCCTTTCAGCTCTCCGTGCATCTGGATTCATGTGCTGTGACATCTTGCTATTTTCAGAGTGTAAATCCTCATTGAGCTGCGCTGCCACAAACAGAACGGAGAAAAGGCAGCTTCAACGCTCAGCCGGGTTCGAATGATGCCGTTGCCATGGCATCCGCAATAAAAACCTCCGTTCTAACCCCCCCCCCCCCCCTCCCCCCCCGGGACAGGCAGGTCAGGCTCTGGCGAGACTGTGAATTCTAATACTGTATGAGAAATACAATCGAATTGACGTGACCACGAGGCCCACGAGGCCCACGATATCCACGCTGACCTCACTCTGATGCAAAGAGGCCACGGTGTTGGAGAACCTTCCAGGATAAACATGTTCCTCTCCAGATAGGATTCCACAACGCCTTTCCATTTACACTCGCTCTGGTTGTGTTTCAATACTGTAATTAGGTCATGCTTTTGCACACACACTGGATATATTAGCTGTATATACTGTGTGTGTGTGTATATATATGGGTTTTATTTTAGCAGTGCAGCACAGTGTTATGATACATGTAGCCACACATTAAGAATTACTGTGAAACAATGCACACCCCAATAGTAGGGTATGTCTCCACAAGCTGCTGCCTGTGTTAATTGATAGGCCCCCATTGGGAGCCTTGCCCCATTAAAGATTCCCATTAACAGCAGGCTGCCCCCAGGCAAGGAAGTGAACTTGTGGTTTGGAGGAGATTGTTTTCTGGTTAATGAAACCCATGTGTAGTTGCTCCTGCAAATCGCTTGTGGTTTTACACGGCGTGCAAATCCTCTCCACTCTAATGGGAGCGGGTTTACAGGCAACTATGGGGGATTAAGAATGTGATTTATTAATGCTGCACACTTGCTTTGTCGTACTGTTAATAAGAGGGTTTTCCACCATTCCAGAGTAAATATCAGTGCATTTAAAGCTGTGGTCATTCTGCCTTAAGTAACTTGTTTCCAATGTCTTGCACCCTGTTCGCGTTACCCGTATTATGTGCGTTGGCGTTTAGGATCAAACACGATCCTCACGTGTTGAGAGCGTAGTGAAAGGCAATCACGCGGCTTCAGCGTGGATAATTGAACTGCAACGTTACATCTCCAGCAAGGGACAGGAGCTGTGTTGTGAAGCCGTTGTCTAAAACACGGCTGAATTCATTAATCTAAAATGTTACTCTATAAAGACGAGTGGAGTGGAGCAGCGGGAAGGGAGCTGCAAGTAACAAAGTCTTTTACTTTTTTGATTGATTCGTTGTTCAAATGGCAATATGTTCCCTTCCAGCTATTAAAATAAATAAACAAAGTAGATTGAATTGAGCCTTTAAGGTTTAATGTTTAGTGTTAACAACTTGGCAGTTTCCAAATGCTAAAATCATTGCCAACAAATATAATCCCTAAAGTCTTTGAATGGGTCGTCCATGGTAAGAAAAACCTAAAGCAAGCTGTTCATTGTGAGGCTAAGCTGAAGCCTCGGCTCTTTGCATCGTTGCATGTGGAGGGACGCTGGGCATCTATCACTCTGTGTTACTGTGAAGGCTTGGCAGTGTTTCTCTGGTAAGGAAATTGATTTCTCGTAAGGAATTTGTAAGACATGATTTGTTTTTCACTGGAAAGGAAGGATCAGTTTTGTCTTTTTAATCTGTCTGTCTACGGTATCTTTTAGAAGCTTGTGTAGAAGCGTTTCTTTTGATTTTACGTGGTGTTCAATAAAAGATATAAATTAAGTTCAGATAGTTTTAATTATGCCTCAGTCCCAAAATTCTAGGTGATGCTAAACTTTTGGCCATAGCTGTAGATTGATTGATCGATTGTCTGTCTAGAAATCCTGAGACAAGTCTATCAATCCAGACCCTGGCAAAGGCTTCTTGACAGCTTTATTCTAGCAATGCAAGGGTCTGTCCAGTAATACTGCCAACCTTTCAAATATGACCCTCTGGCATTTTCAAACACTGGACAGGCAGAATCGCACTGAAGAGATTTACAAGCACCGTTAAATGTCTGATTTCCGTAACCCTGGTCCTCCAACACCAGCCCCTGTCGACACACGCAGTTGTAACACGTAAACAGTGGTGCAGCAGCGCGATGGCATCCGTCTGCCGGTGTGATTGTATTGTCACGCTTGCTTTTTAAACAGGGAGGTTCTGTTGGAGTTTAGAAACCGCTCTGTTGAATTCAGGAATCGTGTTGACGCTGCTCTGCTGTGAGCGAGCACAGCCAGGGGGACAGTGGGAGTGTGTGAACCATGACTGCAGCCCGCTGAATTGTGTCGATGTGTCCTGGAGGGGTGAGCTGGCTCCCCCTGTGGCCTGGGATGGGGGTCCGTGTCCATCACAAACAGCTGCAAACATCTGCATCCAGCATCAGCACATCTGGAAGGAGTCAAGGCAGCGCGGGAGGGGTGGGTGGGGGGTTAGATTGAGTAACACTAACACACAGCCACAGGGAATTTTAATTTTTTTGGATAGGGCTGTTTTGAACAAGACGTATTGGTTCTGTAATAAAATGACAACTACTCTAAGAATAACAAAACTCTGTTATTGTGCAATAGTTTATATTAGTATCAGAGCGGTAATCCAGATGGAATCTGGCCGAACCCCCAACAGCAATGCAGTGATGTGCACTAAAGGGGAAGTGTAGCACGGTGTGAGACCTTGGATAATATTGTCAATGATTGCCTGTAATTTTGCAGACTGTCCCTCTTCTGTTGCAATTCACTGGTGCTCTACACTGGCAATGCAAATGTTCTGCTCCAAGGAGGAGCGTCCATGCAAAAGGAACATGTGCTGCTATATTGAATGCGGTCTATCCCGGTAAAACCAGAGCAGAGTATAGCATTATGAAACTAATAGTATTATTAACTGGCCACTGGCACATGCTTTCTCTAGGATAGACCTCTGTGTAATTGTAGAGACACGGCACCACAGGAATCCCAGGCTTGCCGTTCGTCTGCTGTGGATGGAAAGGTAACAAATGTGTCTCTTGTATCGGAATGACAAGAAGAGCAGTGAGAGGCTGGCTTTGGGTTCCATGTTTCCTGCACGGCAATCGTATTGCGAAGGCACTCGCTCTGCCAATCTCACTCCTCATGCTTTTATATTGTTCGCATCACAGCCCGTCTGAGTCAGTGTGCTGGAACTCTGGCATTGTGCTCAAACTGAATAAGTGATTGTTAGCTGATGGGCCCGAGCTCCTGAACCCCCCCAGCTCCGCAGCACACTGCCCCCCCCCCCCCCCCCCCCCCCCCCCCCCCCCCCCCCCGCTCCGCAGCAGACCTAACCAATCGGCTGGAATGAACTCGCTGGAGAAATAGAATTGTGGGATCCACTAGAAGGGCTTGTTTTCCAGTTCAGTGGAGAGACGCACTCTGTTCACTATGGGAATGCAGAGCTGTGTTCCGGGAGGTTCTCTCCGATCGCTGTCAGCGGTGTAACAGTTCATGAGAGCACAGTCAGGGTCGTGTCAGACTCATCCAGACTCCTCGTTTGCACTCAGCTGATTAGACGAAGCACGAGTCTGGAGGAGCGAGGTTAGTTTGCAAAGCCTTTGGAGCAGTGAAGTGGAGCTCCACACTCGGGGAGGAAGCTGTATTTAAGAGACAGGCGCTTGTCATTTCTTTACCACTCTGATGTGACGCCGGGCTGGCAGAATGTTTTTTAGAAACTGCTGAGGAGTCTGAAAGGAAATATCAACTCTAGCTGGGGTCAGACCTAGAGGGGTTCCCTGTACCCTGACCTTTGACCTGGAACAGTTCAGTACTGTAAAGACATTTAAAAACAATGCATGCCAAGTAGAAATCATGAAGTTAACATGAGCAGCGTTGCACGCGTAGCCAGGAGTTTGAACGAGGCAAGCTGCAGAGTGGTGTTGTTTGTAACTCTCTATAAACAAACCGTAGAGAGGTCTCTTGCCTCTGGAAGTGCCAGCCCTCCCACTGTACTTTTATTTGTTCAGTCTCGTGTTTCTTCCCAACAACTAAAGTAAATGATGTTGAGCCTGGAAATAAAAACAGACTTCAACAAACAGATCGCCGGTTTGCTACGTCGCCATTGACCGGTCCGTTCAATACAAATAGAAATTCATTTCAATGAAAAAACCTCTCTGCAACCGCAGGATGAATGGAGCGAGTCCCTGCAGGGTTTGTGATAGAAGTATTATTGGAACAGGGAGGTATATGATAGTCTGCTATTCCCTTTTGAGAGTCCAACAAAGACTCCCATTCACAGGACATACCTACTATAGAGATGTATGTATATAACTAGTTCTCAAACTGTGGAACTGCAGAGTTCATATCAAAGGCAACATGCTTTTGAACCTCTTTTAAAACACACACACATGGGCTAAATTACAGCCTGCTAAATGGCTAATGTATTATTGTTCAATGCCCGTGTGTTTAGAGAAGGAAACCCCAAAGTCATGCTGATGTTTGAGCAGTCAATGATGTCAAGTAAACTTGCAGCACGGAGCTGTCATCCAGAGTTCACATCCCAGTGAGGAAGCAAGCCCCCCCCCAGAGATGGGACTGTCGGGTGGGCTGATGGATGAATACAGGGCGGGGGGGGGAGAGGAGGAGGCAGACACACAAAAATCACAACACCTCCTCGTCTCGTGGGATTGCGGGTTCAATTCAGCAAGCTACTCGGATAAGAGTACTGTCAGAATGATGTTTCCAGTCCAGTACCAGCACCAGCAGCACCAGTGTTGTGCCGTGTCTGCAGGAATGTTTATTCCAATCCCTTGCATTGCCGTCGCTGGGAATGCTGTGGTCTGCTAATGCTTCTGCTAGGGTTTCTTCAGGGGAATGCACTGGGGTTATAATGGGCAAACTCTAGCAGAGACTGACCGTTTATTACAATAAATAGCTTTATGATGTAATTGGTTACTTTTAAAAGGCAATGGGATTTTTCTTCGCGTTCGACACCACCTGGTGGACAGCATGGAAGCTGACTGTCCTCTTTTGACTTCAAACCTGCTTGACGCTTTGAGCCAGATTCATTAAGTTTCCGCTTGTAGTGTGGCAGGACCAGCACCTGCGCTGTGCATTCAAGCTCTCCCGATGGGCTGAAGATTTTAACATTGTTAGCTTTCTCTCTTCTTTCGTCTTGTTTTAATGGTGCTTTTCAAGTCACGTTGGCCGTGCTAACTCCAGTTCCATGTCTGTGGATGCAGTCGACAGCTGGGTTCATTCATAAACGGGGCTGCCAATAAGTTATAACCATGCTGGGAACCACCTAGCCACACAGTGCGGAGATTTGATTCTGGAAAATAACATCCAAAGGGAAGGCAGTCCAGCAATTACCAACCAGGTTATTAAAATACAAAACACATGTGTGCAGTATGGTCATGTGACCCCCCTCGTGACCTCGTCAGCGCCTGTGCCAATGTGAGACCCCAGCTGTTCAAGACAAGCCAGTGTATGTCTGGATATAACCCCGGCCGTCGTGCCAGCCTTGTTCAATTGCACTCCAGTTACTGCTACATGTTGTAAAGTGTGCCTCTTCTTTTTAATTCAAGGCTGAGCAGGATTCCCCTGCCTGATCTCTGCCAGCCTTGTTTTAATGTCTGCAGTGGCATGTCGATTTCAGGACCAGCTTTGTGGAAGGCATGTGGCGCAGCGTGTCTCTTGGGAGACCGATCCCCAGTGTAGAAATTTAACGCCAGGGCAGGCGCTTTGGTTCCACACGGGACGTGGCGAGAGGTCAAAGACCAGCTGGGTGCCGCTCCCCATGATGAATCTGCACAGTAACGTTTCCCTGGGTCATGTGGTTGCTACACTGCTCTGTTCAATGTCATGCCTTGGATTCCACTAAGCTGTGCTAGACCTCGCTGTGCTTCTCATGTTTATTTAGCTGTGTGTTTCTCTCAGAATTACACCACTAGCTGTTTGATTCCAGCCCGCTTGCTCACAGAATGTCTGCTGTCAGGTTTGAGATTCTGTCCTAATTCTGCCCGCTAGTTCAGCGTTTGGTTTTGCAGTGTTCACTTGAGGCACTCTTACTGTACCAGGTGCAGGTGAGCAAGGAGCATTTATTTCTTCTGTGGTCGTTTAGTTTCATCTCCATGAAGGCATCTGTAATAAAGGCATGTTTTAATGTAAAACGTATGAACTTCTACCAAATTGACTAGCAGCAGATCTAAAGTGTGTTTTTTATTTTAATGGCTCTATTGCCATTGGGGGGCAGATGAGGAACCTTCGAAGCTTGGCTCTGTCTCTTGATAAGGATGTTTGATGAAACAAAGAAACCGAGTGAATAATGTGTTTATAAAACCAGCAGAGCACGGCTCTGTTTCTCACAGAGCTGGGGGAGTTCTGGGCTGTTTTAATGACTAAAAGATGTCAGAGCATTAGCTGTGCCTCCTACTGTGAGCTTTCCCAATGAGGTCTCCCAGCAAGACTGTGCTGTCACGTCTGATACACGCACACACAAGACAAACAATTGGAACATTTGCTGTGTGTGTCAAGTCTAATCGTTCCTCTGATTCCGTCAGGGAAGTTCTGTGTTCCTCAGAATGATCCACGGCGATCACGCCAAAGAGGAGACTCGGACAGGAAGTGAAGGGCTTTTACTTGAACAGAAGTGTGCCCTCACACGCCAGTCACTGTTTAGAGACAGCAGGGATGCGTTTTCAAAGCTTTTACACAAATCACAAGCTAAATTAATAGGAAACTAAACTGTGTTAATGTGACAAAATGAGAAACAAACAAAACACTTATTATATATACCTGTACTTATAATAATTGCGTGTGTGTAAAATATATAATTAATTGGTTCTTGTTTTAAAAGGTGTTGCCCTTTTTAAGGGGGCAGTACTGTATCCTAAGGGAATATAAACAAACCGGACCAGTAACAAGTCTGTATTCCTCAGAAGTAGAATGCACAGAAGAGGTCAGCCATTGGTGAATGCAGTGCATGATCGTGGGATACTGTGCTTTTAAAAGAGTTGCAGGGTGTGAAAGACCATTAACCCTCTACAGGATTCCAGGGCTTGTCCCTTTGGCAGCCTCCTGTCATGACTGGGGTGTGTTCTCATGGAAAGAAGAGTGTAAGCGATGACATCATTGCTGGTGCAGTCAGACCCAGCAGAGGGATGGAAACACTGGCTGAAAACTAGAGGATCGGGCAGCTGAGCGCAGGGGATTCATCCATTCATTTTCACTGTAGGATCGTTATCATGAGAGCCCGTGTCGTTGAGACGCATTGAAGAAAATGAATTGGAGTCTGACACTTCTGCAGCACAGTGGTGAAGGCTGTGGATAGGGAATGGATTTGAAAAAATAAAACTTTTAAGGAAAATAATTTATAAGTGACACACTTTAAATAAGAACTTTTAAAATGAGAGTTTTTAAAAGCTCCGGAGATAAAAACAGGTGACAAACCTAAAAGAAACTCCCTTCGGCGCTGTGCATTGAAAATATATGTTGAGTGACTGCACACCTTTCTTTAGATAGCCAGGGCAGACTGTTCAAAGCATGGCTCGCTGGATACATTAGGCACTTATTAATATTACACTCCTCATTCCTGCAGCGGGAGACCTGAACCTCCTCTCCTTATCTGCCAGATATTTCAGTCGCAGTTAATCTGAAAGACTGTCTTCTTTTTGTTCTGGATCTTCTGCCATTTTATCACACAGTAGACTTCCATTAAGTGCTTCTCAGACTGAGGGTGACGCACGCTGGTTCCGACAGGTAACGCCTTCAGAATGGCTGGCTGTCTTTTAACCCTGATGTAAATCAGAAAGGACATTTCTAAGGCATGCTGCATGAGTATGTGATTCCAGCGTACTAGTTATTTAATGGACAGAGCCCTGCTTAGGAGGTTCGTGGTTACCTGTGTGTTTGTTTTTCAGTCCTCAATCTCGGGTGATCCTTCTTGTTGCAGACTCTTATTCAAGAACATCAACAGTAATGCCCTGTCTCTACCAGCTCATGCTTTTCACCTTTCTCTGCCTGGGAACAACAGAGAAAGAAGAAGAGGATTAAAAAAGGGATTTGCCGATCTAAAGAGGCCTTTGCTTGACGACTCTGTACCTGTATCCGTGGAGATTCGTTGTGTCAGACCAGTGCGAGGGAAGTTAGACGTTGCAATGCTTTTAAAAACAACTTTTAAACCAGTTTTCCTGACGTTCAGAGCTTGTGTCAGCAGCGCTAGTCTGATAATGGGGGGTGCATTGTCTAATTGCCTGCACTCATCCCTAAGATTAAGGAGAGTAAGAGAGTCGAGCGAGTTGCTTCAAATCTCAGCCTGCACGGTGCGGTGGAAAGCATGCAAACGATATTGTCACGTGACGCTTGTGTGTCTCAAACCACTCCTTAATGAAAACAGAATGCTGGGGCATTCCTATCCAAACGATCTTCAGTCAGGAGCACTGCATTGGCTCTCTGTAGCGCTCCACCCCATCCATTGCAATGCCGTTGTATCTTACACAGTAACAGGGCCACTGTAGCAGGGCCACTGTACAATGTTGCCAGTGTGATCTGAGAATGGTGTTGCCAGTTTTTGGTGTTTTTGTTTTTTTCAGGGTAGTATTAATGCACCAGTATTGTGCTCATGCCAGTTAAAGCAAACTGTGATTAACCTCCCTTCAGCATGTATTCCATGTGCTGCAGAGGGCACTAAGCAGGCTGTTGAAAATCTGAGCTGTACACCTATCCATTTCACCTGTTTTTCTTGGCTTGGGCAACAGGAGGGGGGATTAAAATACTTGGAGAAGAAGAAAGACTCAGATTAACATCAGGTTGGATTTCACTTGAGAAGGAGCAGTCCTGTGTACCCTACAAGACTGGAGCGCTCTGAGCTGCCAAAAAACCCACGGAATTCCTGACCGAGCGGTCAAGTTGGTTCAATAACAGCGTTGCCAAGTTTTGCTGTTCCTTTTCTTACAAGTGCTAACGGGGGTGAACAGCAGGCCTGGGAACGCTTTGGGAGCCTGGTGTCACCCCCTTCAGGCACCCCCTCCCCTCCCCTCCAGCTCTGGGCCAGTTCTGGAATGTGTCTTTGCTTTTACTGTTGGAACCCTTTAGAGACCCTGCCAGCCCCTTTCTTTCTCTAGCTGTTGCTGGATGATCATCGTTTTTTCACTAATAGTTTATCAATAACAAGATTTGAATCCAAAACTACTACAGCAACTGAAAACTATTCTTAAACGTGTTCGGACATATTTAAAAAAACAAAACAAAAAAAAAAAACACATTTGAATGTTAAGCACCGTACTCTTTCTAACAGGAAATGAAACAAAACCTGAAAATGTTTCAAACTGTAAATCATCCGAGTGGAAATCTTGTTTTAAGCCTGTTTTACTAGTTTTTGGAGCGTAATGGTTAGATTTACTGAAGACATTGAAAAGCCAGGCGTGGTGATGTAGCCTGTCTTCCCTTGTGGATTAACTTGACCTGTTCCTGATTAAGAGGGTGGTTTGTAGGTCCTCTCAATGGTAAGTGATGCCCTCAAGGGAACCTTCTCTTGTTGCAAAAGAGCCCCTTTGCTTTAACCCTTGCCAGTCAGGGTCCTCCAGATTTACTGCTAATGTTTTAAGATTAAAAAAAAGAATCCCTCTGTGCAAAGTGTAGTTAGGAATTCTGTGTTCTTGTGAAGTCCATTCGTTTATACTGGTCTTATAAATTAATATTTTAATTATGGAATTCCTACGTCCACTTTAATGTCAAAGTAATCCTGTTCGACTCTCCGTTTGGAATCCAGGTTCAATACGGTTCAATAATCTTGACTGCTGGAGGCTTTTAACCCATAACAAAGCTTTCACTGACTGTCATCCCTGGTCTGTCTTTCACTGACTCATCCCTGGTCTGTCGTTTCACTGACTCCTCCCTGGTCTGTCTTTCACTGACTGTCATCCCTGGTCTGTCTTTCACTGACTCATCCCTGGTCTGCCTTTCACTGACTGTCATCTCTGGTCTGTCTTTCACTGACTCCTCCCTGGTCTGTCTTTCACTGACTCCTCCCTGGTCTTTCTTTCACTGACTGCGTCACTGCCTTGTATATACTTGTGATCCAATCAGACACACATGCTGTAAGTTTGAATACTGTTCTCATCTTTATGCCAGGTCTCTCTAGTAAACGCTAAGCGTCCTGTTCCACTCTTTTTAAAGCAGATGTTTTTCATTGCGAGTGTGAGCGTCACAGAGTCCAGTTAAGAGTGACACTGACAGTAGCCATTGCCACAACCCTGAAATCAGCAAGAGCCAGGCTTTCAAAGAGAAGAAAAATAATGTATGTCCTATTTTTTTTTTTTTCTCCATTGCAAAAGACTACTTTGTGTTGAGCAGGGAGAGTTTTTGCCAGTAGGAAAATGCACAGGCCAATCCAACTACATTGCAGGCCAATCAAACTAGACTCCTGCATTTAACTTAACCCTGGAGCTGCTTACACTGAGCTTGGAGGCCTCAGCTTAATCTCCTGTAGATCTACTGTGAGTCCAGCACACAATGTGGAGTGATCGTCTGCTGGGGAACATGGGGGGGGGGGGGACCGGGGACACGAGGACGAGGACGAGGACATGGACATGGACATGGACGGACACACACTATCCAAAGCAGCTTGCAGGGAGCGTCGTGACTGCCTCTGTCCCTCACTTCATTCTCAACACCACCTTTTATATGAAGCCTTTTCTTCACAGCCCTAGCTGTGCTTTGCCCTTGATTTGAGAAGGGAAGGAGAGAGGAAGTGCAGTGCTGGATCCCCTGGGCAGGTTTGAGCACACGCTGCAGAGCGGTGCGGGCATGGTGGGGGGGGGCACTGCAGTTACTGCGGCTCTAAAACCTCCAGCAGGAGGGCCCGTGTCTCCGGGCACAGCAAGGAGAACAGACTGGAGAGGTACTGATTCATTAAGTTCACATGCTCTCTGCCTCTGCATGGCTTGAGAGGGACAAGGAAAGAGCATTCACTTCCCAAGCTCAGCTAGGGGTCAGCCTGACTGTTTTTAGGGTTAGACACACAATTCACGTTCCACTTTGTAGACAGAGGCTTAGCCTGTAAACGCTGCTATTGAGCTGTTAGTATGTAGTCACAATCCTGCCGAAGGGTGAAGAAGACGCCTCTTGAGTTTAATTCTGAAGGCTGCTGGGAAACCAACTCTCTTCCAATCGCTGTGTCTCCTCATAGTCTCACACTTTTGTCGAAAGTTGCAAATAAAAAGTGTTTATTTCTCCAGACGCGAATACTAACAGAAAAAGGGTTTATAAAAAACAAGCTGTTTGGAAATATAACACAAGCTCACAGTCTCAATGTGCAAAGCCTTTGACAGGAAGATAAGGATGAAGTTGCATTGCAATTTTGTGATACCAATATGCCATAGTAAAAACAAATGCCTATTATTTACAAACCTAAAATAATAATAATAATAATAATAATAATAATAATAATAATAATAATAATAATCGGGTGTGTTCTGAGGGTGCTGTGATTCTGTACTCGGTGTACAATCCTACATCCTTCTGAATTCTGTTCTGAAGTCACTGCTGTGATTTGATTTCTCAATAAAACGATTCTCCTTTTCCATTGCTAAAAATGTGCTGAGTCCGCGCTTGCAATACTGTCGCTGCAGCGGCACAGCTGTTTGCTATCTGGAGAGAGCTCAGTGAATTTGGGAGGGGCGTGTGTAGCTTAGCCCTGCCTTGTCTCTCCATGTGGAATCGGGGCTGCGGCGTTTTGAGCCAGACGTTAACAAATTGAATGGGTCCAGCCTGGGCCGCCGACAAATCGTGCTTTCAGACCCCCGGCGCAAGGATTACTAAATTAATATCATGCGTTTAATTAATAAAGCCAAGAAAGGATGAGCGGCCGCGTGATCAATGGGAAAACGCTGCCGCTGCCCGGGGCGCAGCGAGCAGGGAGAACAATGCAGTTTCATTCAAGGTAAGAGGTGATCTGCAGCCGAGGAGCGCCTTGTCATTGCAATACAGTGCGATGGTGCTGTGCGTGTGCGTTGAGACTGTGCTGTGTGGATTACTGGTGTCGCTCCGAAAATCCAATGCGACGTCAATATCAAGAAAGCAAAAAAAAAGGACAAAGCCTGATCGCGGATATGGTCTAGCAATAGGCAGCGATTCCACCCACTGTATTCATCAGAGTTCATATACTGTACAGCCGCGGCGATTGCTATAGCGAGGCTGATTCCGTTCGGGCAACGTGGAAACAAGGTGCGACCCTTTCAGGAAAACAGTACCGTAGAAACGGCATGAACCGCTACTGGGAAAGGGAGTGAGAGGGGGGAGGTGGTGTTGTTTGTTGTGTTCTTGCACAGCACTGTAAAATACATGTTTAATATGAATGTAGCCCATGTATTGTGTGAATTGTATTTTCAGTAAGGGACACTGATTTAAACGGTACTGTTGTTTTTATTTTTGTGTGTTTTGTTTTTACAATACTGCAGAACACTGCTATTTTGTTTCCTTGTTAAGTAACTGTTTTACAAATTAGAAGCAAGAATTCAAAGCGATAGCTTGGGTTTATTGCTGAGGGGGGTGTGCACGTAGAGGTGCATTTCAAATAAATACAACACGTGTGCTGTGTTGTCACCAGCGGTTTGAATTGCTCTGCTGAGCGGTTTGTTAGGTGCGTTCTGCTCGCTTGCAGTCTTTCTGGAAACCCATGTTTTCTTGGATTCGCGTATACGCGGATGCGGAGCGGAGGAGAGCAGTAACCCTGTGCTAAATGCTGTGCCGTAGGCAGGGCTCGGATATCTGTGGAGTGCATGTTAGCAGTATGTAGTACAATACTTTTATAACAGGACTGTGGTTAGAGCGCACTTGAGAAAGGTTAGGAGTCCTATTCCGAGCGCAGCAAAGCAAGGTTTAGTGGTTTAAAAGTGCAGTATCTTGTGGGGTGTTTAAGATCGCCTCTGGTAATACCGTGACGTATTGAAACTAGAAGTCATGAAGAGACTATGTACTGTGTTTGTCTAAACTCCGGGGGGAGGGGGGTTGTTTATTAGTGGGTGTGTAGGGGAATTGAGAGTCTGTTACAAATATTTTAAAATTTGATTCAGTCTGACCCTGCACTCTGTTTGGGGTGTTTTTTGGATTGGTGACCTGTGATTGACTCTCTTATATAAACCCGTTAGTGTGCACAGGGGAGCAGTCGCACCACTGGCCACAGTGCGGGAGGCTGTGTGCTGTACTGGTCAGAGTGGTGCACTGAGGAGGGGCAGCATGACCTTTTAAGAGTTCAGGTTGATGCTTCACCCCTGGACTGTGTGCACACCTAGGGCCAGGCAGACCAGACTTTTGTGTTGTTAAATACTGTCCAGCATGTCTAACACCAGCGGCCCCGTGGGTAACATTCGAGCTCATGCAAGATCTGCCGTTCTGCATTCGAACCCGCGCTCTTCAATGGGGAGCTGCAATTCATAATGAGGTGTCACTGAGGAAGCTTGACAGGTAGCCCCTCCCACAAACGCTCTCTGGATGTTCCATTCGTTCAGTTTGTGCTTGTGGGTTTCCAGTGTGAGGGTGGGAATGAGTCTGTGGGCGCTCTCCTGGAAGCAATGCTTCTCAGCTGGGTAGACGCAGTAATTAAGGCTTCATGCTCTAAAACTCCTTCGTGTTTGCTTGTTACATTCTTCAGGGCACTCTGCTTAATTGGGTAAGTGGGAGGGGGGCTTTGCTGACGGTCCTGTTTGTTTACATTCTCCTAAAAGTCTCTGGCTGTAGGGGCTCAGGCACCCCCCCCCCCCCCCCCCCCCCACCCAATGGCTGGATGACTGTTCCAGTCCACCAGAAGATACAAACATACATTTAAAATATACCCCAAGTGCAGCTGCTACTGAAATATCTCATCCAGTGGATTTTTGGTCTCCAGAGCATTGAGACCAAGTACACTGCGTTATTGGCTTCAAGCTGAATGCACATGCTCCCTTGTCTTCAAGCAGTGGGGGAATGGCAGCACCTTGATTTTTAGCCGTGTGGTCTTTAGGGTAATAAACTGCGACCAGGCTGTGCCGCTGGGTTTGGCATCCAGCTGTTTGAAGCAGCTGTAATGAGAGGCCTGGCTAGTGGCAGCTGCTTTCACTTGAAACCGGGTGAGCAGCCTTGCCTGTTGTTTAAAACGTTCCTCCTCCTTTTCAAATCCAAACATTTCTCAACGTCGCAAATTCAAAGTCCGTATCGCGCAGCGGTCGAGGCTGGCACCAGGCCATTGTAAACAGGAGCGGAACTCGAGGTAGATTCTGCTTGGTGGTTTGGGCTTCACCTTCTCAAATGTCATTGCATGGGTTCAGTGAACAGTCTGGAAAAACAGACCTGTTTTTAGAGGAAGTATACTGCAGAGTTAACTCGCCCAGGGCCTGTGCTTCTCCCTGGAGGGTGTTTATCCCTTTTTTATTAACTCTCTCAGGCTCAATAAGAAGATCGTTTTTGCTGATTGCCTGAGCCTGACCTCTTCTGGGTTCCTTTTTATAGTACTTCCTAATTCTCTCTCTTAAGAGTACGTTCCTGTAGTAAATAACTGTGACTTTCAAAGGGGTATGAAGATCTACAACGCGAGTGTTGGTGGGATTAGTAAGTGATCGATTGAAGAACGCTGTTTCATGAGAGTTTACCTCTAGTGTTCTGGGGTTGTCAGTCAATGTTACCTGCAGGTGTGAGAGACATGAAAGGCTCTTTTAAACAGTCAGCTAGCATGAACAGAAGCAAGTGAGCTTATAGTCAAAACCAGTAATTAATAGCAGCTCATTTTGAATGATGAAAAGGTGCACACCTTGACTGTCAGCGGGGAGGACCTGCAATGATCAGGTTACACAGCTCGGTGGTGCAGGTCGCTTGTTGGAAATCTCTCTCCCATTGCATCATCGGTTAGCACTGCAGTTTCTTGCACATTTTGTTCCATGTCTTGACTTGCCAAGTGAAAGGAAGACTTGGACAGATGATTTATTCTAAAATGTCTATCAAAACATACAAACCAGACACCCAAAATACGAGGGGGCCTGAATATCTCTTATTGAAAGGTTGAACTCTCCTAAAATCAGCTGGTGTCTTGTTGTCTGGGCCAGTGTGAGTAATGGGTTCCCAGTTTCCTTTCTCAGTGACTCACGGCTTATCCCACTAACAGAGCCTCTGCACTCAGAGCCTGCTACCTGGCAAGCATGTGCTTATTGACAGTCCACTGGTTGCAAGAATATCCAGTCTGAGGCTGTGTTTTGAGATGAGCGAACGGAACAGAATATTGCTGCTTCAGAAGTGTTGGTCCTGTGAGCGATTGCAATACTGGTTATAAATCACATTCGCAGCACCAATGCAATAGTTCTTCAATAGTTCCACCACATCTTTAAGAGCCCTGCACTGGCATCTCCCTGTACTGATTGTTTTTTTTCCTCAGTTCAATGCACAAGCCGTTGTTGCTAGGATACTGGGCAGCATGCTCAGAAACGTCTCTCCGATCAGCGGGAAGCAGGAATGACTTCCCAATCCAGCAGGAAGCTCTTGCCCGTGCCGCTCCGAGCCGTCGAATCTGTCCAGTTGGCTCTGATGTGAAAGGGATGGGTTTGAGCGGCGATTTTCTGCTCAGCTCTTGATCAGTGTGTTCCTGGGCTCACCGTGGCGTTGGGTTTGAGTTTTTGAAAGCTTCTTTCCTCAGGCGCTCGCGACTCGGAGGGAATTAGAGAAGTGATTACAGACCTGTTTCAAGTGGCTCTGTAATAATCTGCTGTAATGAACCGTGTGGAGGATCGTCTTGCTGGTTAGTCAAGCCCTCCAGTTTTCAGTTTCCAGTGTATTATTTTCTTATTAGAATCTGTCCGTATTTAAACAGCTTTCTGAATATCCTGAACCCTCCGTTTCCTTGTCATTATGCACTTCTCAAAGCGCTGTGTGCGTGTGTGTGTGTGTGTGTGTGTGTGTGTGCGTGCGTGTGCCCTCCCACAGCGTTCTGATTGGGCTGGAAATCTCTCCATCGTGTTGTCCTGTCCAGTAACAGAGTTAACTTCTGCATGACTGGCCGGTCTCACACAGGGGCAATCTGCTCTGGAGCTTAGTTCTGGAAGCTGTCTAGCGCCCCGTATTGCATCCCATCTGTGCTGTGAGTGCAGGCTCTCTTACAGTCTTACATTTCAGACGACTCTCACACCCGCGTCAGTGTGCTGTATTGATGTCCAGCACGTGAGCCTTTAGCGTCTAACCTACCTGCCTGGGACGAGGACACTAATATGCTACTATCAGATCTTCGTCTCCTCTGGTGGTTTTTTGTTATCTCCCAATTTCTCTGAACTCAGCAGTTTGAAAATGTGCTTTTTAAAGGTTTGTAGATTCATTCATCCTTTTCGTATTGGAAACCAAATCAGATTGTGTGACTAGTTTATTTTAGAACTTTCTGTGTTAAGAGCCCGTTAAGCTTTCATGAAGTACCTTGCGAGTGGGTGGCAATGGAGTTGTGGGGTTTGCCAGCTCAAACACCCGAGAAATGTCACTCGGAACTTGGTAGTGGCAGAACGTTTACATCGGTATGCGCTTTGAGATGCAATCCCCCATTCAGAGCCCAGCTGTTTCTCATTTTAAGGCACTCCCATTCAGATGCTTTTGAATACAAGTGTTCTTGAATGTCGGTTTCGTACGTGTAAGTGAGACACCTGGAACAAGTGTGCTGATCCATCGATGGGGAATCGGAGCAGCTCATTAAATCCTGTAGAACGAGGACCAGGTTTGAATTGATTAAAATATCATCATCCGTGCTTTCAGAGGTCTGAATAAGAGAGGTGTTTGCATTAGGGAGTAGGGGGGGGGGGGTTGTGATTAACTCCTTGTAATCCGGAGTCCATGCGTTTCACTTTATAAGATACTGATGAAACGGGTCCTGTGGCTCCAGTATTACACTAAGTTAGTGCACATCTGGGAGCTTGATGCTGAATGCTTTCAGCTGTTGCTGGACGTTTACAGTCGCTACTGTTCTGTCACAGTCTGGGAGTTTTCAAAGGCAGGAGAAGGCTGTTCCAGCTCTTGAGATGATTTTAGTCTCTCGGCATGTTTTACGAGGCTCTCCAGTGATCTGGTAGCGGATAATAAACGTCTCGGGGCGGTTCTCTCCGTCCTGCTGAGAGTGTGTCCTGTCACAGTGTTATTGTAGCCAGTCTGGGGGTCTCTTTCAGGGGAAAGGCCTGTCCCATATGTTAGCAGAATGTGCCACCCACCCTGCTCACAGACGGACAGCAATGTGCATTCAAGCACCCTCACACGCAGGCTTGTGCACATTCACGCACACACGCCATTGAAAGGCACTTTGCTGAAATGTTTGTCTACCTGACAAAGGCATTCATTTGGTTAGGCTTTAGTGTTTAAGTGCTTGTTGAAAAGTCTGGCAGTTTCGGGTAATCGTTTCTTCAGACCAGTGAAAGAAACAATGGTTTCTTTTCAGTGGGGCAGTATTAAGACTAATATAACTGAGAGCAGCTGCACTGGAAACCCTCCCGTCCTTCCGCTCACTGATCACAGTCATACCTTACTGAAAGAGTGAGGCGGCAGTACATTGTGAAGCTCAATCCGCAGGAGTTGCTCCCTGGTCTAATGCTAAGTACTTCATCACTAAAGACCAGCATTCACAGGGTTAAAGTTTCTGGTCCCTGCCCTGCTGATAGCAGGAACGGAAGGAAGCACGTTAAACTCGGTTAAATTTAACAGTTTCCATGTCTGCTGGGCAGCTTTAAGCACTGGAAACCGCTGCCCAGACCACCGATGCTGCTAAACCCCTCCCCAGCACGGTCACTCAAGCTGTATCTGGAAACGCTGTGTCTGTGAGCACCGCTCCAAACCCAGGGTATTGTGTGTGCTGTGAATCCCCAAGCCCTGTTTGGAAAAGATAACCACCACCCCCTGCGACAAATCAGGAATGTCTCTACTGGTGTGTTGGGCTTTGTTCTTCCCGTCGTCCTCGTTGCTGTGTCCGTGTCTGTCCAGGGAGTGGAAAGGCGTTTTTAAGGCTGGAGCTCTTTGTCCTCGTGTTGTGTTTTGGTTCTGCTCCCTTCATTTCATGCCTGTGCTTTGTCTGTCTTTCTGTTGCCAATCTGCCCCGTCTGTTATCCGTTCTCTGGTCCATCTGTCCTCCTCAGATGCCTTGGTGGTGTTGCTTTGACTCTCTCGTAGCTGTTTTTGGTTGCAGGTATATAGCTTGTTTTCCTTGGGCTCCTGTGAGCCCCAGTGCTAGGTTGCCATGTTGTGTGAGCTCCTGCAGGGTGCTGTTGTGAGTCTTTGGTGGTCGAAGGAAGCTGGGTGTGGCTCGCCCGGCTGCACGTGGTTTTCAGTATTCTAGGGTATCGCGTTAAACCTGCGCTGCTGCATTTCTTCATAAAAGACTCTGCATTTTATTATCACAAAGAGGAGACTCAACTCTTGTTATGGTTATTACAGAGCTGTTCTCTGCATTGTGTGTGTGTGTGTGTCTGTCTCGGTGAGTGTGTGTCTCAGGTGTGTGTGTGTGTCTGTCTGTCTCAGTGAGTGTGTGTGTGTGGTGTGTGTGTGTGTCAGTGAGTGTGTGTGTCTCAGTGTGTGAGCACTCACCACTCACACACACAGCACGCAGAGATACAGACAGTGATTCACTCACCTCACACACACACACAACACTCACATACGAGGTCCAGCGTCCCACCCACACACCGACAGACACACAGAGTCAGCACACACTGTCTGTCTCAGTGTGTGTGTCTGTGTGTCTCTGTAGTGTGAGTGTGTGTGTGTGTGTGTGTGTGTGTGTGTGTGTGTCAGTGAGTGTGTGTGTGTGTCTCAGTGTGTGTGTGTGTGTGTGTGTGTCAGTGAGTGTGTGTGAGTGTGTGTGTGTGTGTCTCAGTGTCACACACACACCACAGGGACACACAGTCGTCACACAGTGAACAGTGAGTGTGTCAGACGTGTGTGTGTGTGTCTGTGTGTGTGTGTGTGTGTGTGTCTCAGTGAGTGTGTGTGTGTGTGTGTGTGTGTCTGTGTGTGTGTGTGTGTGTGTGTGTGTGTGTGTGTGTGTCTCAGTGTGTGTGTGTGTGTGTGTCTGTCTCAGTGAGTGTGTGTGTGTGTCTCAGTGTGTGTGTGTGTGTGTTCCCGATGCGGAATGTCCCTTTGGGTGATTGTAACTGTCCTTCGCTTGTCCCTCCAGTCTCAGTACAGTCGTGATGGTTTTGTGTTCAAGCTGCAGAGGTCTCAGTCGTTATGAGTGTGAAGGGTGGGAGACTCGGATGGGTGCCGCAGCAGTGTGGCGCAGAGGGCCGTTTCATTGTGGTTAAACCATTCTGAGGTTTTTCAAAGTCTTAGGAAATGCATTATAAATGACACTAGAGGGTATAGAAATGGATGTTCATTTTCGGGGACTAACTCTACAGGGTTAATAAAAATAATATGTGTAAGGGGGCACTTTTGTAATTGGCCTGATCCAGTTCTCTCTTTCCAATATGAAAAGGCTGCAGTGGCCCAGCACTGCCGCGTTGCTCCAGCATCTCTCCTAAAGCCCTCCCAACACACAGCAATCTCATCCTTTACAGTCTGCCTCTTGTGCTGGGAGTGCACAGGCCAGGCACTGCCAACACTGCAGTTGTTGTAAGCGGAGCCTGAAGACTCGAGTCTCCATTTAAAGATTAAGTGTACTCAGCAAGCCACACATTAGCTTTGATTATGAGGACGCCAGAGCAGGGAAGAATACAGCTATTATGTTTAGTGCACAGTTCCAACCCCCCCCCCCCCCTGGTGATGCAGTCATGTGGGCCTGGGCTAGGAACTGCCCTGTTCTCACGGTAACCACGGCCCCTTGGCATAGGGAAGATGGTTTTCGGCATCCCGTGGGAGGTGAATAATAGGATTAGAAGTAATGCCCAAGACAAGTATACACAGGGGAACAGATACAAAATGACAAACACCTCTCCTTATAATAGGGGTCCAATCAGAGAGGATCCGCCTGTCCTTATAACAGGGGTCCAATCAGAGAGGATCCGCCTCTCATTATAATAGGGGTCCAATCAGAGAGGATTCGCTTGTCCTTATAATAGGGGTCCAATCAGAGAGGATCCGCCTCTCATTATAATAGGGGACCAATCAGAGAGGATTCGCTTGTCCTTATAATAGGGGTCCAATCAGAGAGGATCCGCCTCTCATAATAGGGGTCCTATCAGAGAGGATTCGCTTGTCCTTATAATAGGGGTCCAATCAGAGAGGATCCGCCTCTCCTTATAATATGGGTCCAATCAGAGAGGATCCCACTCTCCTTACACAGTGTGGATCTGATCAGGGAGGATCTTCCTCTCCTTACACAGTGTGGATCCGATCAGAGGATCCAGTCAGTCACTGTTCATTAACACTGAAGTGCTGTTGCAGGTGTTGCTCGCTTTGTGTCGAAGTCCCGCAGTGTAGAAGCAGGAATCCATATCCTATGTATGTAACTGTGTTTGATGAGAGGCTGAGCAGGATCACAGTGTCGCTGTATTGCTGTATTTTAGTTTTATTTCTTTTTCAACTCTTTGGTTAATGACACTTTTTGTTAAGCGCAGTACACAGTGTGCGTGGTGTGAAGTAGCTTCCTTTCGTTTCGGGTCATTTTAAACTCGAAGCTGACTTCATTTTAATGACATTGAGTTCCACGGCTGCACCACGTCTGTCCCTCTGAAACGATCGGTTTTATTTTTCAGTCGTGGTGGGTGATTTAGCATGAGGTCATCGTTTCCAACATGAATCTCTTGTGTAAAGAGTCGTTCGCCGAGTTACTCACATTGACCAAATAACCACACCCACCAGACCTCTGAATGTGTTATTGATGTGTGTTCATAATCGTCATGAAGGGCTTGTGTTGTAGCAAGCGTGTGTGTTCGGGATTCAACAAGAAGATGTCATGTTTGGAGTGTTCCTGTCTGGTCATGTTGATGCTGCTGGTTCAGTAAAATACTTGACAAATCGCCCTAGAGATTCCCAGAGCAGGTCTGCTTCCAGCACAGTGGAATGGTTTACTCCCGGCATAAAGACGCACGCCAAGATCTGTTTGATGCAATGCAGGTTCTGTAACCCACGTAGACAGAGAAGCAGGTTTAAATCCGAACGTCACACCGAGTTTTTTAACAGACGGGTAACCTTTCCAGGGAGACGTATGTATTCATCGTGGCTGGAGAAAGCGAGCACTTTCTTGAATGTGTTTGTGTTTTTATTGTACACGTGGCACTGCACCTGTTAGCAGTGAAAACTCCCAGCATTCCACATGCATGTGTTTCTCTGGATCAAGGTAAGCGCTTTCCATTCTCAGGTAGTGTGAGGTTCTGGGCACTTGTTGTATAAGATATATGTATAAGCTCTGTGTAAATATTTATAATGTGCGAATCTCTGTCCAGTCTGTGTTCAGACCTGTTTGTGTGACTAGACATTCGTTCCTCATTTAGGAGAATCGGCTCATTTTTCATCAAACCACAGTGTAATCGGGTATTTATTAGCTGGCCCGGGGCGTGCTTTGTCATAATAAGTGTACATTTAGGCTCAATAGCATTGTTACATGAAGCTCTGGGTGTCCAGAATAACAGGCTGCTTTATTAAAAATTAAGAACAGACTATTTCTGTTTCCGTCTAAGAGGAATGCAAAAGCAGGCTTCAGCCTATTAATAAAATCCGTATTGAATGTGCTGTAGTTAGGGTCTGTGCCTAGGACTGGAAGTGTTAATGGCATATCATTTAATGAGGCTTCCTAATTGTGAAAGCCGCTCGCATCAGCCCGGAGCGATGGAGTGTCTGCGCGTTCTAGAACACCGGCGTGTTCATTCAGAATGTGGACCTTTGCCCTTTTTATTAGAGTAACTCTGCCTGCCAGACACCCTGCGTGGTTAATGTGTGAACTGCCTGGAATTGAAGTCCAGCCCACTGCAGCTCTTTCACATTGCATTTTATGATCAGATAAACTGCCTTGTATAAAAATACATTGTCTTCCCTGTTTTAGATGGGATTAAAGAAAAGAAGAACCTGGTGAATTTGTAACTGAAATTCCCTAGTTCTGGGGGGATAACGTGTAAGAGGGGAGAGGAGTATGGTCTTGGCTTGAGTGAATGCATGTGTGTATTTGGGATGTTTTAATTTAGCGTGCACTTCGCTGGGAGACTCTGACACACTCTGACAGATCCTGCCTCGCTGTCCCGGAGCTCAGCTCTGCTCTCCACACATCAAAGCAGTCTGGCTGTGAAGCTGGAAAAGAAAGGAAGGAAGCTCCCCTCAGATGTCTTTGAACCCTGCCAGCCTCTCTTTCAAGGGGACTCCTGATTGCAGAGAAACGCAACTCAATCTCGGCCGCCTTCAAACGGATCCTTTTTAAATACCGTGCCTCAAGCGTGTAAAACAGGGTTCCCCAAGAAATCCGGCTCAGGAGTTCAAATCGAGATTTGAAAAACGTACGCCGCCCTGATTCAATGCACTTTGCGCTCCTTGTGTCTGCCTGTGGGTAACGTCTCAAATGTGAGAGCATTTTGCTTGAGGAAGCCTAACAGAGATGCCACGTTGAATTAGCATCGATGTGTTCCCACCCCAAACTAGACCAGAGTGACACTGAAGCATACAGAAATCTCAGTGGGGGAAAAACACCAATTCTATTTCAATGGTTAGATAAACGTGCGTGCGAGTGCGTGTGCGCGTGCATGTGTGAAACTGCAACTCCAGGTAGACCATTTCGGCAGAATCGGTGAAGCTGCTGGTTGGCTAAAGGCATGACACGCCATTAAAGGGGGGGAAAAACCAAGGAAGTGCAAAGACTAGCATGACCCTAACACAGGAGCAGATCCCTTTAATAAATATGCAGGAGGTGTCTGCTGTAGCTTCTTGCTGTGCTGCACATGGAGCATGGAAGCGAATTCTGTTCGCTGGAACCGCTTTTATTTGTGGTCTAAGCTCTCTGGCAGCGCGGCTGTGTTTCATTTGAGTGGCTAAGGAAATGTTTACGGTCGGATCAAACGCTTAGCAACCGGCAGTGGAGGTGCAGATGCTCTGTATCTGATACAGCAGAAAGGAACCTAGAGCTGCTTCTCCCCCTGCTTTGCTGTATTCTAATTGATAGTTCAGTCTCATTAAAAAGTACAGCAGTGTCTTCGCAAGGAGTTTAATCGCTCTGCAGGGACTGGCAAATGTGGAATTCAGATGAAAATAGATAGTTTATTAGAGAGAGAATCATAGGTAGAGTAAAGACCTCTATTAATATTCAGTCATTTAAAATTGTACCAGCTGTTTTCCCAGGTTATCAGTATTCTAGCAAGGTCTGTGGAACGGCTTCCTTGCCTCCTCGGAGTTGTGCAGCTACACTGGGGTATATTAGAATGACCCAGTTTTCTGTGAAGAGCCTGGCTGATCAGTGCATCCTCCTGTTAGGCCTGTCTTGTGCTTGATCCTGAGGGGTAGTATTTATTGCACTTCTACGGTTGAATGATTTTATTATTTTTTTTTACTGTAGTTTGATTTCAGGCTGCGTGTCAGTTTTGGTTTTGATAAATCATTTATTTTTCATTTGCTGCTTTCTTCTGCTTCCCTAACATATGCCAGCTTCATTGTTTTTTTGTCCCTCAGCGCTGTTCCGAGTTAGGAATGAGCGTGTCCTCTCGTACCTGTGTGGTGGTGAAAGGGCTGTGGGGCTGGTTGACCCCTCGCTCTGTCTTGTGAAAGCCTGACCCTCTTTCTCCTCTCTCTGTCTGTCCTGTTTTAGCTGGGATGAGAGCAGCTCTATCAGCAGTGGTCTCAGCGACGCCTCGGACAATCTCAGCTCTGAAGAGTTCAACGCCAGCTCCTCGCTCAACTCCTTGCCCACCACGCCCACCGGCTCGCACCACAACTCTGCCATCGTGGTGAGAACTCGGTTTATTCTTACTTGAATCTAAAAAGGTATGGATTCTTGCTTGTCTTCCAATACCCAAGCGTTAGTGATCGAGGGTTTGAAGATATAGATTCCTGCTTGTCTTCCAGTACCCAAGCGTTAGTGATCGAGGGTTTGAAGATATGGATTCCTGCTTGTCTTCCAATACCCAAGCGTTGGTGATCGAGGGTTTGAAGATATGGATTCCTGCTTGTTTTCCAATACCCAAGCGTTAGTGATCGAGGGTTTGAAGATATGGATTCCTGCTTGTCTTCCAGTACCCAAGCGTTAGTGATCGAGGGTTTGAAGATATGGATTCTCGCTTGTCTTCCAGTACCCAAGCGTTGGTGATCGAGGGTTTGAAGATATGGATTCCTGCTTGTCTTCCAGTACCCAAGCGTTAGTGATCGAGGGTTTGAAGATATGGATTCCTGCTTGTCTTCCAGTACCCAAGCGTTAGTGATCGAGGGTTTGAAGATATGGATTCCCGCTTGTCTTCCAGTACCCAAGCGTTAGTGATCGAGGGTTTGAAGATATGGATTCTCGCTTGTCTTCCAGTACCCAAGCGTTAGTGATCGAGGGTTTGAAGATATGGATTCCTGCTCGTCTTCCTCCGAGCTGGCTGTTCCTCCTACAACCTCAGTAGCAGTTCTAGCTTCCTCTTGCGGAGCGTTCAGCATGTTCTGTAACCCGTGCACGTTCCAATGGAATAGCTGTGATTGATGTGATCTATTGGAATTCATTCCACCTGAGACCTGCAGGACGTGAGTGTTCCACGCTGCTCTTATAGGAAACACTGTGGGCTTGCGTTTCCTGTAACACAGTAAAGGGCTGTGGGATTTGCCCATCCCCTTGGCTGGTTTCAGGCTGGATTGTAGACTGCAGGAATAGGCTCTTGAGTTTTGAGGTGCAGGTGGAGACGCAGCGTTGGACAGAGTCTGGTGCACGGAGAGATTATTGTGTGACAGAGCTGGGAGACTCACACTTGAATGCATTTACATACAAGCGCTTTATTCTTGATTCTTGAACAGGCTGTAACAATGAAGTGGTGAGAGTTACAGTGCATCCAATCCAACCTGTTATTCAGGTTGTCAGCGTAACCCTGGCAGTGGGAACCACACTTCAGTTCCAGGCAATTCAAGGACTGTGAGACACTTTACATAAAGTATATCTTATTACAATTCTTTTACATCATAGTTACTTAGTAAATACAGGTGTGCTTGCACATCATTACAATGTGAGAAGTAAATGTTACCCTGTACAATTAAATTTTCTACGTTTTTCTACGGCATTAAGCACATTGTAACATTGATCAGTAATTAGTCTAACATAAAACTACACATTAACACAGATTACAATTTATGCATGATATTTTCTCTGTGAAACGTATGTATAAAATACCCCAGCTTCTCCTCTCTCTCTCTCTCTCTCTCTCTCTCTCTCTCTCTCTCTCTCAGCTGCGCACGGACGCAGAGAAGCGCTCGCTGGTGGAAAGCGGGCTCTCCTGGTACAGCGAGGAGGGCAAAGGGCACTGCAAAGCCGACGGCGAGGGCTACGACACGGGCAGCCTGAAGGCAGAGACGCCCAGCCGCTGGAGGAAGGTGCGGCCCGAAGCCGGGAGCGAGGAGGCGGCCAAGCCAGAGTTGAAGAAGCCCACCAGCCTGTGCCAGCCCAGCGCCCTCAAGAAGGGCAAGAACACCCCCATCGGGGTCACCTCCCCCATCACACACGCCTCCCAGAGCACCCTCCGAGTGGCCGGTAAGAGCCTGGGAGCGGTACTGCAGCTGCGCGCTCGGGCACAGGTTCAGGGGTTCAGAGTGACGGCAGCAAACAGGGTGGTTATGGGAGGCGAGGAGCAGTCCTGCTGGCTCGCTGCATTTCATGGGTCAATAATGCTTGGTCTGTGCTGGCTGCCTGTAGTTCAAATTCAAATAGATTGGTTTGATACCTCTATTGAAGCCATATGAAAAAAAGAAACCTTTTAAAATGAGCATCTCACTGCACCTTCAATAGCACAGCATGTGACGCGAGGTAAAGACTGCTTTGTAACGGAGGTCTGGACCAAGGATTGTGAAATGCTGTAATGAAATGGACGCCGCATCTTGACTGTTCTTCTTTGAGTTGCTGTCCTTCAAAGGAAAGACAGTGCTGTGAAGTGCTTGGGGCCTTATTTATATCAGGCTTCCTCTTCTAGGTCTCAAGCTGTTTACACTTGCTTGGAAATGCTGTTTTAAATGTCACAGGAAATCCGCAGTCCTTTGTTAAAGGACAGCGAGTGCCAACGTGACATTTTTGTGTGTTTTTTTCTTTTGTAAACTTCGTCCCTGTGTTTAGTGATGTTTGAATCACTCGGGACATCTGTGGAGTTTGTTACCTGTTTGTAAGCACGTGTTGACAAGGTCGAAGTGGTTTCAAGAAACTTATAAATATTATTGGGCAGAGACCAGGGGTGTAAATTGAGAACGTCCTGGGACCCAAGCCAGCTTGAGGGGGGAATGCCTCAAAAATGCTTACGAAATAAGCGGGCGGTTTTTGGATAAGAAAGCGTTCATTACGTTTTCCACACACTGTAATTCAAAACCACTGTGCAGGCTGCTGAAATCCACTGTCAGCAAGTCTGCAGGACTTGAAATAACTGCTGCATAATAAGAAGTGGTTTTATTTTGTGCTTCTCAGTCCGCTGAAGCTGGCATCCTTCAACATGTTAGATTGAAAGTCCTTCCTTAATGATTCGTTCTTGGCTGGAACCATTTCGTCAGGCGTTACAAATCTAGTTTGAAAAACTAATCTCGAACAAACGCTTTTTTGAGTTTAACGGGCTTTGAGTTTTTACAAGATGGAAACAGTTGCAATTTGTTATTTCTGACTCCTAATCAAATCAGTCTTAATACATTCAGCTCAAAATATGAGGCAAGGAATTCCAGGAGAAAAAAAAAGAAGCTGGGCGGAAGAAAAGCAGCTCGACGGGCCTTTTGAATGACGTCAGCGAGACTCGAACAGCTGGACAGATGGCTCCTGGATATACTGCACAGGCTCCAGCTCTCTCTGCATGCCCACCAGCAGAATCAGCTTACCGAGCTGTGACTGGCACGCTGCCTGGCACTTTGCAGGCTTTGTAGAAACTGTGGCCTCTTTATCCCTTTTAGAAACCCTTTATAACACTGGGCTTAGGCTTGTGTCAATGAAAACAGCACCGCAATTTAGCACTTCAAGATTGAAAAGCAAGACGCAGGTGCGAGCGTAGACTGTGAAAAGAGCTTTCTTCTACACGCGAGGAGAGGGTGTGTCTGTGAGAACTGCAGCTTCCTCAGACATGAGGCTGCAAACAGGGCGCCCAGGCGATGAAATGGATTCACGGGTACCAGGAGGTTATACAGGTCCTCTTGTTAGGAAAAACACAGCAGGGGGAATTACAGGAAATACATACAAGTCTGATATTTACAAAAACAAAAGAAAACAACTAATAAATCAAGTGTGTAGTACGTGAACCGAGTACTTCATCTCTAAACGTGGGTGTGTTTCAGGGACGGGAACACAGCGGCATAGACTCCTCCTGTATTACTGTGTGCTGCTCTTTCTTTCCTGCAGGGAAGTGTGACCAGAAGGCGGTGGACAAGGTCAAAATGGCAGTGAAGGGGACGAGCCTGCAGAGGTCCTGCTCGGACGCAGGGAAGGACCGGGGAGAGACCAGGAAGCCCCCCTCCGGAATCGTGCGGCCCTCTGCAGGAGGCTCGTTCGGCTACAAGAAAAGCACGGGCACAGCGACGGTCATGAGTGCCGGGGGAGCGGCCGTGTCCAGCGGCTCGGCCACCGTGGGCAAGGCTCCCAAAACCTCCGGCATCCCCGTGAAGCCAGCGGCTGGGGGGAGCAGCGGGGGCGCGGGGCGCAAGACCAGCCTGGACGTGTCCGAGGGGTTCTTGTCTCCCAACGCCCGAAACAACATTCAGTACCGCAGCCTGCCGCGCCCGTCCAAGTCCAGCTGCATGAGTGTCACGGGGAGCAGGGCCGGCGCTCGCCCCGTCAGCAGCAGCATCGACACCAGCCTGCTAAGCACCAAGCCCAGCGCCGGCCTCTCCCGTCTCAAGGAGCCCGGCTCTGCCAAGACCAGCAGCCGTGCCAGCCTGGGCCCGGTCAACCAGACGGACCGCGAGAAGGAGAAGGCCAAGGCCAAGGCAGTGGCTTCAGACTCTGAGTGCGGGCCTCTCAAACCGGCACCAGAGCCCGGCTCCAAACTGCAGGGCCTGCGCCCTCTGAGTGGGACCAAGTCCTCTGAGCTCTCCTCACCCACCACGCACAGGTACTGCCTTCCTCTCTGTCTCTGTGTGTCTTTCTCTCTCTCGCTCTCCTGTCTCTGTCTCTTTCGCTGTCGCTGTCCTGTCCTGTCTCTCTTTCTCTCTCTCTCTCTCTCTCGCTGCCCTGTCTCTCTCGCTCTCTCTCGCCGCCCTGTCTCTCTCGCTCTCTCTCGCTGTCCTGTCTCTCTCGCTGTCCTGTCTCTCTCTGTCTTCCCAATTTCCAAATATCCAAAATATTTAAGTGGCTCAAATAATTCTTTACAACATGGTGAATTAGGAACCCAAGGACTTGTTCATCTGAAATGTGCAGTTCTGTTTAAAATGATCTGCTCAAGGGCTTCCTCAGAGAGGCACCGACTCTGCATCTGGATACACTGCCCGTGCCTTCGACCTTCAGCCCCGACAAACACTGGGACACGCATAGAAACCGAATGGACTTTATACAAGGCACTGCAGCTGTCATCAAAACCCTTCTTCCCTGCTCAGCACCACCCTCTTGTGGTAGAACACTGCAGTAGGAGGAGCAGCAGCTGGGTTTCTCTGGCACCACTAGAGACCCCCAGCCACTGCTCCTCCTGCTGCACTACAGCGTTCTACCACAAGAGGGTGGTGCTGAGCAGGGAATAAGGCGGCTGCAGTGCCTTGCAAAGCCACCATTAAGTTCTACACTCTGCATTGGTTTTAAAGACTGTGTAAATACTGTTAGCAATGTTACCTCTGATACTTCTGATACCTCCAGGTTACACGAAAGACCCATTTTGTTATTCCTTCTGCTTATTTGCTGCTTCCTCTTATTTCTGTCGTGTTTCCCATCTCCACAGGGTGCTGAGCTCCAAGACCCTCGGAAAGCCGCCCAGCCTGGCTCACCTGGACAAGGTGAGCTCCAGCAGCCTGGACTCGGACATGTGCATCCCAGACCACCCCCCTGGGGCTCCCCCCCTCAGCAAGCTCCAGGACCTGCCGGCCTCCCCCAGCCCCTGTCTGACCCCCAGCCCTGCTCCCATCCTCAATGTCAACTCCAACAGCTGCTTCAGCGCGCAGGGCCTGGGCCTGGGGCTGGGCTCCTCGCCCCTGCTCTACCCCAAGCTGTCCGGACTGCACCGCAGCATGGAGTCCCTGCCTCTCCACATGAGCGTGCCAGCGGCCCCTAGCTACCCCGGGGCTGAGCCCAGAGAGAGGGAGGGGGAGCGGGGCATGCTGGGCTGGAGCCCCGGGGTTCGCTCCTCGCTCGTTGAAAGGTGAGCACCCAGAGTCGGGTTTGGGCCCTTTCCGTTTCTCTCCCCTGAGTGTCATCACTTTTGTCTTTTTTAATGAAGTCTGTGAGAGGAGGCTGATCATCCCATCAGCGCTCAGCCTGTTCCGCGTAGCCGGTTTGAACTCAGAGCTTCGTTGGGTCTTTCAGGTCGTCCATACTCTCTGTTTCTATAGAGCAGTTTGCAGCACCATCTCAAACAGTACAGCGGCGCCCTTCAGTCCACAGTCTAATTCATCAGTGGCCTGACAGCCCGGACACATCAGTCTCCTCGAGTCCAGCCCTCTGTCAGCCTGCCTCTCTTACTGCCAAGGTCATTGCAAAGGCATTCATATGCAGGAGAGAGCTTTAAATCACACAACCAATAGAATATATAGATTCACACAACGCTTTAAGAGGACTGCACACAAAGATCTGTACAGATTTAAAAATCTTTGTCAAATTTAAGTTAGAATTCAAGTTTTCTGCGTTTGGTTTTAAGGTCGATAGTGAAAAGCACATATTCACGTTTTGTATTCACTGTAGACTGAGAGTATGATATTATAGGACTACCACCCCTGGTTGTGAAGCTCGTTCCTACAGCTGTGAATTGGCGAATGTGAAAGGAAGGTCCTACAGTGTATATTCCTTCATGATGAATAGCAACACTCAGTGCTTTCACCGTGGCACACAGCGGCGATCCTTTCTAAACAGAGTGCCACTAAGACCAGCGCGCTGCAGCTGAACGGCTGTGCTGAGTTTTTAAAGGGTCTGTTCCTTGTGAGTGTCGTGTTCACGAGATTGTTTGTTTTGTTTGTCCTGCAGTTCTCAAAGGGACAGGAACACTCTGCCCAAGAAGGGACTGAGGTAACTCTTTCAGTTTCACTCTAGACATTTCACACTCTCGGAGTTCCAGGTGTGTGCAGAGTTATTTCTAATAAACACAAATGAAACTCAACAAGAGAGACTAGATTCCTAATTAATCTCATTCTAAGTGTTTGCTACAGTACCTTAAATCAATGTTTTAAATGCACTACAATAAACACTCATGGCTCTTTGAGCAACAGCTAGTAGCCTGAAGATGCTGAGACTTTGTCAGAGAAGCTTCTTCCAGTGTCAGTGCGTTTTCTCGCAGTGTTATTGTGGTGCTGGATGGTGTGTGAAATGAATTTCTGAATCCATGTCCCCTCAGCCGCTATAGCTCCTACCAGTCTGAAGAGGACGCTAAAGAGCGCCGGCACTCCCACACCATCGGAGGCCTGCCCGAGATGGAGTGCCCACCCCAGCTGCCGTCTCCCTCCTCCGTGTCCCTGAGCTCCACAGGCAAGGGGCCCTTCGCCAGCCTCGGTCAGTCCCAGGGGCGTCACAGTGCTGTTGAAACGAGCTTGCAGATGACAGCCAGGCTCTTTGTCTCAGTCTTTAGGACAAATGTGAAGTCAAAGGTCATCGGGAATTAATAGTGCGCCCAAGACCAGCCCGCAGCTGTCTTTATCACTGCTGTTGCTTTTTCGTTATTTGATATTATTTCAAGCTGTTCTAAATACAGAGCCACTGTTCAGATGTAATAAATGGGTGAGTCATTGTTTTAGCTTCAGGCTGTTGACATGCTTTGGATAAAGGTGTCTGCCATGTAAATATTAAATATACATGTTGGAGACGGGGGAGGAGGCGTCTGTCTGGATGATTTATTAGTTTTCATAATTATTCGCACGCTGGATCTGGACTATGATTGATGTCAAAAAATATCACCTATTGCCTCGGGCACCAGCTAAAAATTGGACTTGGTTGCCATGGTGAAATTCACTTTGATGATGAACAACAACAACAACGGTGATTCGTCAAGCTGAGTTTCATCATGGTCTGTCTGTCATGATGGGAGACGTTCCTGCAGCTAGATAATCTTTCCTGTTAGTGTGCGTGTCAATCGAGATATTGAACAGGACTTGATTCACACTGTGCAGCACTGCAGTGAGAGAGCAGCGTGCAGCACTGCAGTGAGAGAGCAGCGTGCAGCACTGCAGTGAGAGAGCAGCGTGCAGCACTGCAGTGAGAGAGCAGCGTGCAGCACTGCAGTGAGAGAGCAGCGTGTAGCACTGCAGTGAGAGAGCAGCGTGCAGCACTGCAATGAGAGAGCAGCGTGCAACACTGCAATGAGAGAGCAGTGTGTAGCACTGCAGTGAGAGAGCAGTGTGTAACACTACAATGAGAGAGCAGTGTGTAGCACTACAATGAGAGAGCAGTATGTAGCAATACAGTGAGAGAGCAGTGTGTGATTGTGTGTGCCTGGTTCACATTGTGCAGCACTGTGATGAGAGAGCAGCGTGTGATTGTGTGTGCCTGGTTCACGTTGTGCAGCACTGTGATGAGAGAGCAGTGTGTGATTGTGTGTGCCTGGTTCACGTTGTGCAGCACTGTGATGAGAGAGCAGCGTGTGATTGTGTGTGCCTGGTTCACGTTGTGCAGCACTGTGATGAGAGAGCAGCGTGTGATTGTGTGTGCCTGGTTCACGTTGTGCAGCACTGTGATGAGAGAGCAGCGTGTGATTGTGTGTGCCTGGTTCACGTTGTGCAGCACTGTGATGAGAGAGCAGCGTGTTCACGTTTGCACTGTGAGTGTGCCTGGTTCACGTTGTGCAGCACTGTGATGAGAGAGCAGCGTGTGATTGTGTGTGCCTGGTTCACGTTGTGCAGCACTGTGATGAGAGAGCAGCGTGTGATTGTGTGTGCCTGGTTCACGTTGTGCAGCACTGTGATGAGAGAGCAGCGTGTGATTGTGTGTGCCTGGTTCACGTTGTGCAGCACTGTGATGAGAGAGCAGCGTTGTGCAGCACTGTGTGTGCCTGTGATTGTGTGTGCCTGGTTCACGTTGTGCAGCACTGTGATGAGAGAGCAGCGTGTGATTGTGTGTGCCTGGTTCACGTTGTGCAGCACTGTGATGAGAGAGCAGCGTGTGATTGTGTGTGCCTGGTTCACGTTGTGCAGCACTGTGATGAGAGAGCAGCGTGTGATTGTGTGTGCCTGGTTCACGTTGTGCAGCACTGTGATGAGAGAGCAGCGTGTGATTGTGTGTGCCTGGTTCAGTAACACTCCTCTCTGTCTGTCTGTCTGTCTGTGTCTCTCTCTCTGCAGTGAGCTCCAGCACCCCTCGCATCACTCGCTCCAACAGCATCCCCGCCCACGATGCCGCCTTCGAGCTGTACGGAGGGGCCTCTCAGGTGGGCAGCACCCTCTCCCTGGCAGAGCGACCCAAAGGCATGACCCGCTCCGGCTCCTTCCGGGACCCTGTGGACGACGGTGAGTGAGCTCCCTCTGGATACAGATGGACTGCTTTTCAGATACTTCCAAAACAGTGGCACAGCCCTGTGAAAGACTGGACTCACCACCAGTTTAAAAGCCTCCCTGCTGGAGATACAAACTGGGGGTCTTCACCAGCAGCCTGCGTGATGTTGGTGGTGGGGTGCAGCTCTTGAACTGTTTTAATGGAGAGATGTTTTTTTGGGGACCTTCAGTGGTCAGTCCGTTCCCAAGCCTAAAACCGCTTGTAAAGCACACCTTGACTGGGCACCTGGATATGCCTGTGTGAATATTCAAAGAGCAAACTGTTCTGTGCTCAGTGGAGTTATTTAACTGGATAAGAAATCCTAGTCCTGTTTCTTTTGATTAACCTCTCTCTCTCGCTCTCTCTCTCTCCCCCTCTCTCCTCTCTCCCTCTCTCTCTCTCTCTCTCTCTCTCCTCTCTCTCTCCCCCTCTCTCCTCTCTCCTCTCTCTCTGTCTCTCCTCACAGTCCACGGCTCTGTGCTCTCCCTGGCATCCAGTGCTTCATCCACCTACTCCTCGGTGAGTACCCACAGCCTGCCACTGATTAACTGCAGCTCCCACATGCCTCTGGTGAAGCCGAGTACATGACGAAATAGCAGAGTGGCTGAAATCAAGGACCCACAGTCTGGTTTTATACACAAGTCTTTGTTTTAATCTGTGCTGATTTTAAATAGTGTCCTTGCATGTTTTAAAACAAAGCAGCTTTCATTAGTTTGTTGTGTTTATCTTCATGAATGGGTTTTTGGGTTGAATTAACGTGCAAGGGTCTACTGTTTTACGAAGAGCAGTTGTCAGAGTTAGTGACAGACAGACAGACAGCGCTCGGCACAGTGTTTTGTGAATGTCAGCTGGCATGTGTAGCACACAGCAGCTCTTTGCATTGGAAGTGTTTAGATAGTGCTTGCTGAAGCGATGCATGGTCACAGCGACTCAGACTCTTAGCCCTGTTTCTCTCTGTTCTGGTTTCGCAGGCTGAGGAGAGGATGCAAGGAGAGGTAAGAGGCTGCATGATGTTTGTCAAAGCTGCTCCAGCAGCTGTATCATCTCCATTGGATCTGTACACAGGGCTGGAGTACAATGGCAGTGCTTGGGGGACCAGCGTGTGATAGTCACTGTGCTTATCATCACACTGCTCAAGTGAATGTGTGCATGTTTAACAAAACCTCCGTTTCGAGCAGCGTCCTCTACGCTTGTGTGATGCTTCGCGGTTTGGTTTCAGTTTGGACATTAATCTCAGTATTCAGCTGTGGTACACGCTGTATTTTCTGCGTCTTTCGTCACTTTTTGTTGGCACTCTACCATTTCACAATGGCAATGCAAGAACTGTTTTAAATACTGACCCTAGGAATGCATATTGAAGGGAATAACTAGCTAATGTACTTTTTTGACCCAATCATTTTTTTTATTTAATATATTAGAACGTTTGCCTGTACTGTTTCTGTTTTGTTTTTTTAAATGTTTTTCTTCTCCGTAAAGCAAATCCGTAAACTGCGGAGAGAGCTCGAGTCTTCCCAGGAGAAGGTGGCCTCCCTGACCAATCAGCTGTCTGCAAACGTGAGTCCCGCTTCACATCCTCCAATTACAAACCTGAACCAGTCTGAGCTCCTCACATTTGCATGTCGTGTTTTGGTTCTCTGCTGGGGACACTAGGTGGGGGTGTTAGGCTTCAGCGCCAGAACAAGTTCCCCAGTCAAGCCTTTCAGAAGCAGGCGATCGTATTGCACGAGACTCCCTGCTGCTTGCTTCATGCTAATGTTGGACTCGGCTTTCACAAGATACAATGCAAGGGTAGTGGGGAGCGACCAGGAAGAAGCTTCACTGTAATATACAAGCCTTCAGTGCTTTTCCTCCAGGTAATGGTAATGATACTGGCACTGTGTTGATGGCTGAAGTGTAGTGCTGGCTCCAGGGATCAGCCTATTGCAGCTCCCTGGGGCATCAGCACACACAACGCCGATGGTGCTCGCTCCATGGCACAACCAGTCCGCTCTCCCTGGCACTGTGCCAGTTTGAATCACTCGCAGGCTATTGCAGTTCAACTGGTCTAATTTAATCCACATTTCGAAATGCAGGACTTTGTTCTGTTAGAAAGATCAGACGTTGTTTCAGACAGGCGTTCAGGTTTCGCAGTTGCTCATGATAGCGTGCATGGCGGGGTGCTCGTGGATAATGTGACGCTGTGAACTGGGCATTCATTCACACATCCGGCCCCTGCAGTGGAAGCTGTGATTGAAGTTGTCACAGGGCGTCTGTGTGGAGGGCTTTTACATTGCAGTGTTCTCCATGTCCTTCCTGTCTTCATGGCTCTCTCTCTGCAGAGTGACTTTGAAACAGGCTCACATTGAGAAGTGCATGGTTTATATTTTTTGTTTTATACAGGGGCAGGGAGTTTAGGGAGGTGTCCCGCAGGGAGAGGGAGTTTAGGGAGGTGTCCCGCAGGGAGAGGGAGTTTAGGGAGGTGTCCCGCAGGGAGAGGGAGTTTAGGGAGGTGTCCTGCAGGGGCAGGGAGTTTAGGGATGTGTTCCGCAGGGGCAGGGATTTTAGGGAGGTGTCCCGCAGGGAGTTTTCTGTTTTTAGCTTTTTTGTGACCTGTTTTCCGCTGTCTGTAAATTGGCAGTACAGTCGCACTGTGGACCCTTGAGGCAGACCACAGCAATGCCCGCAGCTGTAGCAGCAGCAGCAGTCCATTCACTCGGGTACAGCAGGTTCGTGTGTTGAGATTCAAGCCCAGAAGCTCACCCTGGGCAGCAGCAGCATGCTGACTCTCGGTTCACTTTCCTGTGCTCTCTCACCTCACACTTTGAGGCTAGTGGGGCTTGGCTGTTCTCTGGCCATCTCCCTGAACAGATCAGAACTGGATCTCTTTACCAGACACCTAATCAAGAATCTAATGATGTGATTTGTAAGTTAAACTGCCTCTTAACCTGACTCTCTCCCCCCCTCCCTCACTGTTGATCACTTACACTCTCGGACTGCTGCTGTTGCCTCGCTGTTGTCATTGGATGTTCTGTGGGGCAGTATGGACAGGTTTGTTGAAATTGTGATCCTGCTTACTGATTTCCACCCCTCATTGTCGCATGCAACACCCACGCTGAAGGTTCACTTACTGAGGTTTTAAAAAGAGTTTCCTACCCACGAATTCTGCTGAGCTGGCAGGGTGATAATTTGAATGCTTCGAATATCATTGTCTTAGTTTCTGCTGCTCCAGTCCAATATGCCTCCTAATTACCTTCTATCAAAACCATACTTCATGTCTGAGAATGCTGCAGCTTTGATAGACCCCAGAATCCATTTTTAACAGTAACTGTTTGTGAGGGATGGTCAGTTTGCACAGTAAGTGTGTCGTGCAGGTGATTTTGTTTGTTTGTTTTTTTGTCTGACCCCTGTGATGTGAATTGTTTTTAGTTTGAATTGTAACTGAGTCTTGCTTTCTTGATTTTTTTTTTTTTTTTTTTTTTTTTTTTTTTTTTTTTTTCTTTGCAGGCAAACTTGGTGGCAGCATTTGAGCAGAGCCTGGTCAACATGACGTCTCGGCTGCAGAGTCTGTCTGTCTGCTCGGAGCAGAAGGTGAGGGAGAGGGGGGGGGCATGGCTCTCTATCCAGAATATGTGCAATAAAAAACACGGTCCTGTTTAATGACAGTGTATTGTAAAGATGTGTGTTAAGATTTGCCATCTGGTGGTGTTCAGATCTGAAGCTTGTTTTAAACACGGCTGGGAAAAGGTTGTGTAAAGAACACAGTAGTATCAGAGAAGGGTTAGTTATGTTTAAGGTTAGGATTAGGGTTATATCATGTAAAAAGATGTCCACATGAAGTGCATTGTAACTATGTATAATAACACTGTAATTTTGAAAGCACACTGCTCTGTAAATACAGTAATTAAAGACACCGTGTAAAGTCTTTCCAAAAGAATGAAGACATTCTCCAAAAAAAAAAAAAAAAAAATGCACTTGAAATATACTTTTGAGTAGAACTTGAAACAGATTCCACATTCCGTTAAGAACGTGCTCCCTCATTCCGGAGTGATGTCAGGATCTATGTATTCTAACCCTGCTTTACTTCCACAGGACTCTGAGTTATCTGACTTGCGGGAGACCATCGAGGTGATGAAGACCAAGAACGTGGAGGCCCAGGCAGTGATCCATGTGGCTCTCAATAACCCTGACACCACACCCAAAGGTAACTCTCAACAACCCTGACACCACACCCAAAGATAACTCTGAACCACTCTGACACCACACCCAAAGATAACTCTGAACAACCCTGACACCACACCCAAAGATAACTCTGAACCACCCTGACACCACACCCAAAGATAACTCTGACACCACACCCAAAGATAACTCTGAACAACCCTGACACCACACCCAAAGATAACCTGACACCACACCCAAAGGTAACTCTCAACAACCCTGACACCACACCCAAAGATAACTCTGAACCACTCTGACACCACACCCAAAGATAACCCTGACACCACACCCAAAGATAACTCTGAACCACTCTGACACCACACCCAAAGATAACTCTGACACCACACCCAAAGATAACCCTAACCACTCTGACACCACACCCAAAGGTAACTCTCAACAACCCTGACACCACACCCAAAGATAACTCTGAACAACCCTGACACCACACCCAAAGATAACTCTGAACCACTCTGACACCACACCCAAAGATAACTCTGAACCACTCTGACACCACACCCAAAGATAACTCTGAACCACCCTGACACCACACCCAAAGATAACCCTGAACCACTCTGACACCACACCCAAAGATAACTCTGAACCACTCTGACACCACACCCAAAGATAACTCTGAACCACTCTGACACCACACCCAAAGATAACTCTGAACAACTCTGACACCACACCCAAAGATAACTCTGAACCACTCTGACACCACACCCAAAGATAACTCTGAACCACTCTGACACCACACCCAAAGATAACTCTGAACCACTCTGACACCACACCCAAAGATAACTCTGAACCACTCTGACACCACACCCAAAGATAACTCTGAACCACTCTGACACCACACCCAAAGATAACCACCCTGACACCACACCCAAAGATAACCCTGACACCACACCCAAAGGTAACTCTCAACAACCCTGACACCACACCCAAAGATAACTCTGACATCAACCAAAGATAACCCTGACACCACACCCAAAGATAACTCTGAACAACCCTGACACCACACCCAAAGATAACTCTGAACCACTCTGACACCACACCCAAAGATAACTCTGAACCACTCTGACACCACACCCAAAGATAACTCTGACACCACACCCAAAGATAACCCTGAACCACTCTGACACCACACCCAAAGATAACTCTGAACAACCCTGACACCACACCCAAAGATAACTCTCAACAACCCTGACACCACACCCAAAGATAACTCTGACATCACACCCAAAGATAACCCTGACACCACACCCAAAGGTAACTCTCAACAACACTGACACCACACCCAAAGATAACTCTGACATCACACCCAAAGATAACCCTGACACCACACCCAAAGATAACTCTGACACCACACCCAAAGATAACTCTGACATCACACCCAAAGATAACTCTGACATCACACCCAAAGGTAACTCTGACATCACACCCAAAGTTGTTTAAACTGTGCCGCTGTGTTTGGTCCCCAGAGCTGCGGATAAAGCGTCAGAACTCCTCGGACAGCATCTCCAGCCTCAACAGCATCACCAGCCACTCCAGCATCGGCAGCTGCAAGGACAGCGACGCCAAGAAGAAGAAGAAGAAGAGCTGGGTAGGTGTAGAGCCCCGGGACCTTGAGCAGCTTCAAATCCACCCTCCTCTGGAGGATTCCTTTAGTGCGCTCTCTCTGCCCCTGCCTGTGTGTG